>NC_091282.1:286667613-286852613 GCF_032444005.1 Ranitomeya imitator | reverse complement strand
CTGCGTCCCCATCCTGGTATGTGCTGCAATCATCCTGCGTCCCCATCCTGGTATGTGCTGCACCCATCCTGCGTCCCCATCCTGGTATATGCTGCAATCATCCTGCGTCCCCATCCTGGTATGTGCTGCAATCATCCTGCGTCCCCATCCTGGTATGTGCTGCAATCATCCTGCGTCCCCATCCTGGTATGTGCTGCACCCATCCTGCGTCCCCATCCTGTCATGTGCTGCACCCATCCTGCGTCCCCATCCTGGTATGTGCTGCACCCATCCTGCGTCCCCATCCTGGTATGTGCTGCAACCATCCTGCGTCCCCATCCTGGTATGTGCTGCAACCATCCTGCGTCCCCATCCTGGTATGTGCTGCACCCATCCTGCGTCCCCATCCTGGTATGTGCTGCAATCATCCTGCGTCCCCATCCTGGTATGTGCTGCAATCATCCTGCGTCCCCATCCTGGTATGTGCTGCAACCATCCTGCGTCCCCATCCTGGTATGTGCTGCACCCATCCTGCGTCCCCATCCTGGTATGTGCTGCAAACATCCTGCGTCCCCATCCTGCGTCCCCATCCTGGTATGTGCTGCAACCATCCTGCATCCCCATCCTGGTATGTGCTGCACCCATCCTGCGTCCCCATCCTGGTATGTGCTGCAATCATCCTGCGTGCCCATCCTGGTATGTGCTGCAACCATCCTGCGTCCCCATCCTGGTATGTGCTGCACCCATCCTGCGTCCCCATCCTGGTATGTGCTGCACCCATCCTGCGTCCCCATCCTGGTATGTGCTGCACCCATCCTGCGTCCCCATCCTGGTATGTGCTGCAATCATCCTGCGTCCCCATCCTGGTATGTGCTGCAATCATCCTGCGTCCCCATCCTGGTATGTGCTGCAATCATCCTGCGTCCCCATCCTGGTATGTGCTGCACCCATCCTGCGTCCCCATCCTGGTATGTGCTGCAATCATCCTGCGTCCCCATCCTGGTATGTGCTGCAACCATCCTGCGTCCCCATCCTGGTATGTGCTGCACCCATCCTGCGTCCCCATCCTGGTATGTGCTGCAATCATCCTGCGTCCCCATCCTGGTATGTGCTGCAATCATCCTGCGTCCCCATCCTGGTATGTGCTGCAACCATCCTGCGTCCCCATCCTGGTATGTGCTGCACCCATCCTGCGTCCCCATCCTGGTATGTGCTGCAAACATCCTGCGTCCCCATCCTGCGTCCCCATCCTGGTATGTGCTGCAACCATCCTGCATCCCCATCCTGGTATGTGCTGCACCCATCCTGCGTCCCCATCCTGGTATGTGCTGCAATCATCCTGCGTGCCCATCCTGGTATGTGCTGCAACCATCCTGCGTCCCCATCCTGGTATGTGCTGCACCCATCCTGCGTCCCCATCCTGGTATGTGCTGCACCCATCCTGCGTCCCCATCCTGGTATGTGCTGCACCCATCCTGCGTCCCCATCCTGGTATGTGCTGCAATCATCCTGCGTCCCCATCCTGGTATGTGCTGCAATCATCCTGCGTCCCCATCCTGGTATGTGCTGCAATCATCCTGCGTCCCCATCCTGGTATGTGCTGCACCCATCCTGCGTCCCCATCCTGGTATGTGCTGCAATCATCCTGCGTCCCCATCCTGGTATGTGCTGCACCCATCCTGCGTCCCCATCCTGGTATGTGCTGCAATCATCCTGCGTCCCCATCCTGGTATGTGCTGCAATCATCCTGCGTCCCCATCCTGGTATGTGCTGCAATCATCCTGCGTCCCCATCCTGGTATGTGCTGCAATCATCCTGCGTCCCCATCCTGGTATGTGCTGCACCCATCCTGCGTCCCCATCCTGGTATGTGCTGCACCCATCCCCCGGCCCCATCCTGCGTCCCCATCCTGGTATGTGCTGCAACCATCCTGCGTCCCCATCCTGGTATGTGCTGCAACCATCCTGCGTCCCCATCCTGGTATGTGCTGCAATCATCCTGCGTCCCCATCCTGGTATGTGCTGCACCCATCCTGCGTCCCCATCCTGGTATGTGCTGCAATCATCCTGCGTCCCCATCCTGGTATGTGCTGCAATCATCCTGCGTCCCCATCCTGGTATGTGCTGCAATCATCCTGCGTCCCCATCCTGGTATGTGCTGCACCCATCCTGCGTCCCCATCCTGGTATGTGCTGCAATCATCCTGCGTCCCCATCCTGGTATGTGCTGCAATCATCCTGCGTCCCCATCCTGGTATGTGCTGCAATCATCCTGCGTCCCCATCCTGGTATGTGCTGCAATCATCCTGCGTCCCCATCCTTGTATGTGCTGCACCCATCCTCCGTCCCCATCCTGGTATGTGCTGCACCCATCCTCCGTCCCCATCCTGCGTCCCCATCCTGGTATGTGCTGCAATCATCCTGCGTCCCCATCCTGGTATGTGCTGCACCCATCCTGCGTCCCCATCCTGGTATGTGCTGCAATCATCCTGCATCCCCATCCTGCGTCCCCATCCTGGTATATGCTGCAATCATCCTGCGTCCCCATCCTGGTATGTGCTGCAATCATCCTGCGTCCCCATCGTGGTATGTGCTGCAATCATCCTGCGTCCCCATCCTGGTATGTGCTGCACCCATCCTGCGTCCCCATCCTGGTATGTGCTGCACCCATCCTCCGTCCCCATCCTGGTATGTGCTGCACCCATCGTCCGTCCCCATCCTGGTATGTGCTGCAACCATCCTGCGTCCCCATCCTGGTATGTGCTGCAACCATCCTGCGTCCCCATCCTGGTATGTGCTGCACCCATCCTGCGTCCCCATCCTGGTATGTGCTGCAATCATCCTGCGTCCCCATCCTGATATGTGCTGCAATCATCCTGCGTCCCCATCCTGGTATGTGCTGCAATCATCCTGCGTCCCCATCCTGGTATGTGCTGTAACCATCCTGCGTCCCCATCCTGCGTCCCCATCCTGGTATGTGCTGCAATCATCCTGCGTCCCCATCCTGGTATGTGCTGCAACCATCCGGGGGCCTGAGCAGGCAGGGACACCGGCGCGTTGTGGGGGTCAGGTGCCGATATCGCCGCCAGCTCAGGCCCCCCAGCACTTCCTAAACTCACCTGTCTGTCCCGTTCCAGCGCTGCCATCTTCCCGGTCTCCTGGCTGTGACTGTTCAGTCAGAGGGCGGCGCCGGCGCGCATTAAGCATGTCATCGCGCCCTCTGAACTGAAGGTCACAGACCGAAGACCGGGAAGATGGCGGCGCTCAGCGGTGGAACGGAGGACAGGTGAATATGGCCGATACTCACCCTCCTGGCGGTCCCTGCTTCTCTGTTGGAGATCGCGGTGTGCGTTCAATGTGAACGCATACCGCGATCTCCCGGGAGCGTCACTCTGTGAGGCCCAGACTGCACCGGCGCTTGCGCCTGCGCAGTCTATAAAGGCTTCGGACAGAGTGACGCTCCCAGCGTTATAAAATATATATATATATATATATTACTTTATATAATGTGTTTTTTTAAACAAAACATTTTTTACGTTCTATATAAAATACAACAAACAAAAGAACACGCTTGGTATTGCTGCCCCATAAAACTGTCACAGAAGTTAACCCCTTCGGTGAGCACCGTAAAAGATATGGCAATAAAATTATGCTTTTTTTCCAGGATGTCCCTCCTGACAGTACCATGGAGGTTGTCCTCCTTACAGGGACATGAAATACATGAGAGGTCAAAAGGTACCTCAGTGTCTTTCCTGTCCCTGCATGGAGGGACACATGAGAGGAGCAGAGCTTACTGGATTGAGCTCAGGGGGATTGTGCGGCACAGCTAATCCTTCCCCGTTGAGGCCCGCGGCCGACACTCTCCGGTGGGGAGTCCCCTCGGCCACAGAGACCAGTAGATCGGAGGCTTCCTGGGTTGAGCCACTTCCCTCCGATGGAGGGCTCTCTGTTCCGGCACTGGCCGGCAGTGAGCAGCCTCTTCCGGGATTTGCGTTATGAGCAACTGACCGGACACACCTGGCTTCCGGTTTTGGCGTGTGTTCCACTGTGGAATGCGGAAGTATCGTGGAGAAAGGTAATATCATTGCATGGGTCTCGGGGTGGGGGGGGGGTTACTCTGCATGCATTCAGGCGTTATGGAGGAAGCGGGCAGAGGAGATCAGTACTGCTTGGTAAATGTGATTGATGCAGTCCCAATTTGTTTACAGCAGCCTGATTATTCCCCTTCTCTTTAGGCTACTTTCACACTAGCGTCGTACGATGCACGTCGCAATGCGACATAGGCTTGTATTAGCGACGCATTACGACACATCTCAACCGTCGTGCGACGTTGCGTCGTGTTGTGGCGGACCATTGGCACCAAAAATGTTGCATGTAACGTTTTTTGGTGCGTTGTGTCCACCATTTCCGACCGCGCATGTGCGGCCAGTACTCCACCCCCTCCTCCCCAGAGCTCACAATGGGGCAGCGGATGTGTTGTAAAACTGCATCCGCTGCTCCCTGTTGTGCTGCATTTGCACAGCATGCGTTGGTATGTCGCCACGACGCATTGCGTCGTGCGTCGTACGACGCTAGTGTGAAAGTAGCCTTATACTGATCAGAATAAGGGAAACACTGCCATTGCCCTCCCTACACCTAAAAGGTCTGGCAAGGCCTCTATAAAGTTCAAGCAATGCCCTGTCTGTAGTGCAAAGTTATGGAAAATTACTGTGTGAAGGCCGCACCAGTAATCTGAAAGCGGTTCTGTTTGGAATGTGGCAGTTCCGATATAGTCCCGTGGGTAGATAGGATTATTAAGGCAATACAGAGGTTAAGGCCTACTATAAGGCGGTTGGTGCCCCCATGGGATTTGAACCTAGTCCTTAGTGTCCTTTGTAAAGACCTTTATGTGCCTGTTGAAAACATGAGCATTTCGAGTCGGACCATTAAGACAACATTCTTAGTGGCCATTACTACCGTGAAAAGGGTAGGAGAAATCCATGCCCTGTCCACCCGGGATCCGTATATCCAGATTTTGGATTATCGTATAGTCCTTAAATTAGATCCTGCCTTTTTACTAAAAGTAGTGTCTGTTCAAAACCTAAGCCAAGAGATAATCTTACTCTCTTTTTGTGAGAATGTGACAAATCAGAAAGTCTCTTTCACACGTTGGATGTTAAACAGGAAGTCATCGAGTACTTGGATGCCACTCCACATCTTGGAGGCAAGATTCTTATCTGCTTATTTTATATGGGGGCTAAAAAAAGAGAAACTTACGTATCATACTGGGAACTAGAATCAGACTTAGTGAACATAAATCCCCTTAAAACAAACTTTATTATAACAATATGTCTAAAAACATACACCAACCCAGTGCTATATGACAGCAAAAAACATCTGCCTAAAAATTGACCAAGGTCTAGCGCATACCCTACAATAATCTTTCCTGCCCCCTGCCTGACTGTGGAGGTTGGCACCCTAATAACAATTTTTTGGCGCCCCCACTCAATGTGGACTGACTTTCACTGCCCTAACTCACCCTACAATGCAGGTGAGAAAACAATAATATAAGAACCGAGATGAAGAAAGCAAAAAAAATGGTCAAAAAAAAAAAATAAAAAAACACAATATAATGAAATCAGCAAAAAAGGGGGGCAGGTACAGGACAAATGCTGTAATTAAACAGAGGTCCAAACCTTTTTTGATAACCAGCCAATGAATACTGCTAGTTTGCAATGGGTATGCTGCCAGATATGCCACATAAAGCAAAAAAAGCAAACTGTAGGACAAGTACTATGATTTTACAGGGATCCAGCCCTTTTGATAACCAATCAGTCAATCCTACTAATTTGCAATAGATACGCTATCAGATATGTCACATAAATTTAATAATTCAGCATGAACTCATAGCTATTACCCATACCTCAGGTAAGCTGCCTGCCTGGTTTCAACAGAGATGTCAGTAAGCAGTATACTACCCCCTTAAATGGGGCCGACAGCAAAAGCTATTACCATGGAATGCTAATTGTTATGGACCTGGTGGTTAGGAGCACCCGGAACGACCTGATAGTTAAACTCACACAGGACAAGCTCTGGGATGTGGGAGCTCTGCTGACCGCAACCCCTAATCCTATCACAACAACTAGAAATAGCCGTGAAGCGTTCCTGACACTCCCTAGACGCCTCTTCACAGCCTAAGAGCTAACTAGCCCTAGAGATAGAAAATAAAGCCTACCTTGCCTCAGAGAAATTCCCCAAAGTAAAAGGCAGCCCCCCACATATATTGACTGTGAGTAAAGATGAAAGTCACAAACGCAGAAATGAAACAGGTTTCAGCAAAGGGAGGCCAGACTTACTAAACAGACAGAGGATAGGAAAGGCATCTTTGCGGTCAGCACAAAAAACTTCAAAAGACCACGCAGAGTGTGCAAAAAGACCTCCGCACCGACTAACGGTGCGGAGATGCCACTCTGCATCCCAGAGCTTCCAGCTAGCAAGGCAAAATCATGATATCCAGCTGGACAAGGAAACAATGAACAAATAATAACTATCAGGGACTTAGCTTCTGCTGGAGTAGACATGTCACCAGAAAGATCCAAGAGCGAACTGAACCAATGCAGGAACATTGACAGCTGGCATGGAGTAACGATCTGAGTGGAGTTAAATAGAGCAGCCAGCCAAAGGATAAACCACGTCACCTGTGGAAGAAACCTCAGAAGCAGCAGCTCCACTCACAGCCACCAGAGGGAGTCCATGGACAGAACTCGCCGAAGTACCATTCATGACCACAGGAGGGAGTTCGGAACAGAATTCACAACAGTACCCCCCCCCTTGAGGAGGGGTCACCGAACCCTCACCAGAGCCCCCAGGCCGATCAGGATGAGCCAAATGAAAGGCACGAACTAGATCGGCAGCATGAACATCAGAGGCAAAAACCCAGGAATTATCTTCCTGACCATAACCCTTCCACTTGACCAGGTACTGGAGTTTCCGTCTCGAAACACGAGAATCCAAAATCTTCTCCACCACATACTCCAACTCCTCCTCGACCAACACCGGGGCAGGAGGATCAACGGAGGGAACCATAGGCGCCACTTATCTCCGCAATAACGACCTATGGAACACATTATGGATGGCAAAAAAGGCTGGAAGGGCCAAACGAAATGACACAGGATTGAGAATTTCAGAAATCTTATACGGACCAATGAAACGAGGCTTAAACTTAGGAGAGGAAACCTTCATAGGAACATAACGAGATGACAACCAAACCAAATCCCCAACACGAAGTCGGGGACCAACACAATGCCGGCGGTTAGCGAAACGTTGAGCCCTCTCCTGGGACAATGCCAAATTGTCCACCACATGAGTCCAAATCTGCTGCAACCTGTCCACCACAGTATCCACACCAGGACAGTCCGAAGGCTCAACCTGCCCTGAAGAGAAACGAGGATGGAAACCAGAATTACAGAAAAAAGGAGAAACCAAAGTAGCCGTGCTGGCCCGATTATTAAGGGCGAACTCAGCCAAAGGCAAGAAGGACACCCAATCTTCCTGATCAGCAGAAACAACGCATCTCAGATATGTTTCCAAAGTCTGATTAGTTCGTTCGGTTTGGCCATTAGTCTGAGGATGGAAAGCCGAAGAAAAAGACAAATCAATGCCCATCTTAGCACAAAAGGACCGCCAAACCCTCGAAACAAACTGGGAACTTCTGTCCGAGACGATGTTCTCCGGAATGCCATGCAAACGAACCACATGCTGGAAAAACAATGGCACCAAATCAGAGGAGGAAGGCAATTTAGACAAGGGTACCAAATGGACCATCTTAGAGAAGTGATCACAAACCACCCAAATGACCGACATCCTTTGAGAGACAGGGAGATCAGAAATAAAATCCATGGAAATATGCGTCCAGGGCCTCTTCGGGACCGGCAAGGGCAAAAGCAACCCACTGGCACGAGAACAGCAGGGCTTAGCCCGAGCACAAATCCCACAGGACTGCACAAAAGAACGCACATCCCGTGACAAAGAAGGCCACCAAAAGGATCTAGCCACCAAATCTCTGGTACCAAAGATTCCAGGATGACCCGCCAACACCGAACAATGAACCTCAGAGATAACTCTACTAGTCCATCTATCAGGGACAAACAGTTTCTCCGCTGGACAACAGTCAGGTCTATCAGCCTGAAACTTCTGCAGCACGTGCCGCAAATCAGGGGAGATGGCAGACAAAATTACCCCCTCTTTAAGAATACCCGCCGGCTCCGGAACACCCGGAGAGTCAGGCACAAAATTCCTTGACAAGGCATCAGCCTTCACTTTCTTAGATCCCGGAAGGTATGAAACCACAAACGGGAGAAAAAGAGCGACCATCGAGCCTGTCTATGATTCAACTGTTAGGCAGACTCAAGATAAGTCAAATTCTTGTGATCCGTTAAGACCACCACGCGATGTTTAGCTCCTTCAAGCCAATGTCGCAACTCCTCGAATGCCCACTTCATGGCCAACAACTCTCGATTGCCAACATCATAATTGCGCTCAGCAGGTGAGAATTTTCTAGAAAAAAAGGCACATGGTTTCATCACCGAGCCATCAGAACTTCTTTGCGACAAAACAGCCCCTGCTCCAATCTCAGAAGCATCAACCTCAACCTGAAACGGGAGCGAAACATCTGGCTGGCACAACACAGGGGCAGAAGAAAAACGACGCTTCAACTCCTGAAAAGCCTCTACAGCCGCAGAGGACCAATTGACCACATCAGCACCTTTCTTGGTCAAATCAGTCAACGGTTTAGCAATACTAGAAAAATTAGCGATGAAGCGACGGTAAAAATTAGCAAAGCCCAGGAACTTCTGCAGGCTCTTCACAGATGTCGGCTGATTCCAATCATAAATGGTCTGAACTTTAACAGGGTCCATCTCGATAGTAGAAGGAGAAAAAATGAAACCCAAAAATGAAACCTTCTGAACTCCAAAGAGACACTTTGACCCCTTCACAAACAAGGAATTCAAACGAAGGACATGGAACACCATTCTGACCTGCTTCACATGAGACTCCCAATCATCCGAAAAGACCAAAATGTCATCCAAATATACAATCATGAATCTATCCAGGTACTCTCGGAAGATGTCATGCATAAAGGACTGAAACACAGATGGAGCATTAGAAAGCCCGAATGGCATAATCAGGTACTCAAAATGGCCCTCGGGCGTATTAAATGCTGTTTTCCATTCATCGCCCTGTTTAATACGCGCAAGATTATACGCCCCTCGAAGATCTATCTTGGTGAACCAACTAGCCCCCTTAATCCGAGCAAACAAATCAGACAGCAGCGGCAAAGGGTACTGAAATTTGACTGTGATCTTATTAAGAAGGCGGTAATCAATACAAGGTCTGAAAGAGCCATCCTTCTTGGCCACAAAAAAGAACCTTGCTCCCAATGGTGACAACGACGGGCGAATATGACATTTCTCCAAGGATTCCTTTATATAACTCCGCATAGCGGCGTGCTCTGGCACAGATAGATTAAACAGTCGGCCCTTAGGAAACTTACTACCAGGAATCAAATTAATAGCACAATCGCAATCCCTATGAGGAGGTAGGGCACCGGATTTGGGCTTTTCAAATACATCCCGGTAATCTGATAAAAACTCAGGGACTTCAGAAGGTGTGGAAGGCGAAATTGACAACAATGGAACATCACCATGTACCCCCTGACAACCCCAGCCGGACACAGACATAGATTTCCAATCCAACACTGGATTATGGACCTGTAGCCATGGCAACCCCAAAACGACCACATCATGCAGATTATGCAACACCAAAAAGCGAATATCCTCCTGATGTGCAGGAGCCATGCACATGGTCAATTGAGTCCAGTACTGAGGCTTATTCTTGGCCAAAGGCGTAGCATCAATTCCTCTCAATGGAATAGGATACTGCAAGGGCTCCAAGAAAAAGCCACAGCGCCTGGCAAACTCCAAGTCCATCAAATTCAGGGCAGCACCTGAATCCACAAATGCCATAACAGAATAGGACGACAGAGAGCAAATCAGAGTAACGGACAAAAGAAATTTAGACTGTACCGTACCAATGGTGGCAGACCTAGCGAACCGCTTAGGACAAGTGGAGATAGCATGAGTGGATTCACCACAGTAAAAACACAGCCCATTCCGACATCTGTGTTCTTGTCGTTCAGCTCTGGTCAAAGTCCTATCACATTGCATAGGCTCAGGCCTATGCTCAGAGAATACCACCAAATGGTGCACAGCTTTGCGCTCACGCAAGCGCCGATCCATCTGAATGGCCAAGGACATAGACTCATTCAGACCAGCAGGCGTGGGAAATCCCACCATGACATCCTTAAGGGCTTCAGAAAGACCCTTTCTGAAAATTGCCGCCAGGGCACACTCATTCCACTGAGTAAGCACAGACCACTTTCTAAACTTCTGACAGTACACCTCCGCTTCATCATGACCCTGACACAAAGCCAGCAAGATTTTCTCTGCCTGATCCACTGAATTTGGTTCATCATAAAGCAATCCAAGCACCAGAAAAAATGCATCAACATCACGTAATGCAGGATCTCCTGGCGCAAGGGAAAATGCCCAGTCTTGAGGGTCACCACGCAACAAAGAAATAATGATTTTCACTTGTTGAACGGGGTCACCAGAGGAGCGGGGTTTCAAAGCTAGAAACAGTTTACAATTATTTTTGAAATTCAGGAACTTAGATCTATCCCCAGAAAATAAATCAGGAATAGGAATTCTAGGCTCTAACATCGGATTCTGTACCACACAATCTTGAATGTTTTGTACCCTTGCAGTGAGACGATCCACACAAGAGGACAGACCTTAAATGTCCATATCTACACCTGTGTCCTGAACCACCCAAAGGTTAAGGGGAAAAGAAAGACAAAACACAGTGCAAAGAAAAAAAAATGGTCTCAGAACTTCTCTTATCCCTCTATTGAGATGCATTAATACTTTGGGCCAGCTGTACTGTTATGGACCTAGTGGTTAGGAGTACCCGGAACGACCTGATAGTTAAACTCACACTGGACAAGCTCTGGGATGTGGGAGCTCTGCTGACCGCAACCCCTAATCCTATCACAACAACTAGAAATAGCCGTGGAGCGTTCCTGACACTCCCTAGACGCCTCTTCACAGCCTAAGAGCTAACTAGCCCTAGAGATAGAAAATAAAGCCTACCTTGCCTCAGAGAAATTCCCCAAAGGAAAAGGCAGCCCCCCACATATATTGACTGTGAGTAAAGATGAAAGTCACAAACGCAGAAATGAAACAGGTTTCAGCAAAGGGAGGCCAGACTTACTAAACAGACAGAGGATAGGAAAGGCATCTTTGCGGTCAGCACAAAAAACTACAAAAGACCACGCAGAGTGTGCAAAAAGACCTCCGCACCGACTGACGGTGCGGAGATGCCACTTTACATCCCAGAGCTTCCAGCTAGCAAGGCAAAATCATGATATCCAGCTGGACAAGGAAACAATGAACAAATAATAACTATCAGGGACTTAGCTTCTGCTGGAGAAGACAGGTCACCAGAAAGATCCAAGAGCGAACTGAACCAATGCAGGAACATTGACAGCTGGCATGGAGTAACGATCTGAGTGGAGTTAAATAGAGCAGCCAGCCAAAGGATAAACCACGTCACCTGTGGAAGGAACCTCAGAAGCAGCAGCTCCACTCACAGCCACCAGAAGGAGTCCATGGACAGAACTTGCCGAAGTACCATTCATGACCACAGGAGGGAGTTCGATAACAGAATTCACAACAGCTAATACAGATACATTTAAGCAATCCCATAGGGTATGTCAATAGCATATGCAATGATGCCTGTTACTTATCAGAACATTCTGCGCCTCAACGCGTTTCCCCGTAGTTCGGTTCATCAGGAGGCCCGTCAGAAGAAATTTCAGATGTCATGTGCCATGATGCCATAGATGGGTAGCATAACCGGCAGCTCAACACGGGTGGAGTTAAATACCCCCGTTCATACAAATGCTCCAATCGGCGCCATCGCTAATTAGCGAGGGCAATATGCAACCTGGGTGGTAAATTATTTACCTGCCAATCTCCCAGAAGATAATACTGCTCCAGCGTGGGTAAGAATCCATTGCGCAAGTGCGGAAGTCCCTAGCAGACTCAGACTATGCCATGCCCTGCAATCTACAGCGCATGAGCGGAAGTAATACCTCCGTCTCCTAATGGTCGGTACTGCGTTCCAAAATGAACGCTATAGCGTGAGTTCCACCCATTACGCATGATCTGAAGCAATGCTGCGAGCGACCATTATATGCTGTACGCTGGGAATAAAATATACTCTGCAAAGTTCCGGATCGCCGACTTTGATTAGACTCAGCCGACCCATTATAGCGTTCTCTGTTCTTATATTATTGTTTTCTCACCTGCATTGTAGGGTGAGTTAGGGCAGTGAGGGTCAGTCCACGTTGAGTGGGGGCGCCAAAAAATCGTTATTAGGGTGCCAACCTCCACAGCCAGGCAGGGGGCAGGAAAGGTTATTGTAGGGTATGCGCTAGACCTTGGTCAATTTTTAGGCAGGCTAAAAAAAGAGGGAAGAAACTACTATTGCAAGATGGATCATTTCGGCGATACTACTGGCATACAGTTCATGAAGGATTTCCCCTCCAGAGGGCCTGAAAGCCCACTCGACTAGAGCAGTCTCCACCTTCTGGGCTGAGAGGGCAGGGGCTTCAGTTGATAAAATTTGTAGGGCCGCAACCTGGGCCAGATTAAATACATTTTTGTAAGCATTATAAATTGGATGTGTTGTCTGGTTAACAGACTGCTTTTGGGAGAAAAGTTCCCCAGGCAGTGGTCCCACCCTGAGGAGGTACTTAAATATTCTCCATGGTGCTGTCAGGAGGGACGTCCTGTAAAATAGGTATTAGACCTACCGGTAATTCATGAGTCCATCCTGACAGCACTGTTAGTTCCCTCCCTGACAGGTGTTTTTGTTTCCATGATGTCTTAACATGATATGCAAATGTAATAAAAATTGTTTTAGTTGCATCAATCCTGGTGTGGCGCTTGGAAAAGCACTGAGGGAGGTGGGTGGGAGGAACCTTTTAACCTCACGTGTTTCCTGTCCTTGTAAGGAGGACGACCTCCATGGTGCTGTCAGGATGGAATCCTGGAAACATAATTACCAATAGGTCTAATGCCTTTTTTTTTTTTTTTATTGTACCGCCAACAAAAAAAATTATCAAAAAGACAAATATAAATAAAAATTGTATCACTGAAAATGTAATCTCAGCCTGCAAAAAAAACAAAACACCACACCGCTCCAGCAGCAGAACATTTTTGATAATTCTGCCTCCCAAAAATCGGAACATAAAACGAATATATGGATATGGAGTCTGCAAACTATTCTAGGAAAATCTGTGCTCCAGGAGGCAAATAGTGCTCCATCCCTACCGAGTCTCGCCATGTGGCTAAACAGTACTGTACAGCCACATATGGGGTATTTCTGCACTCAGAAATGGTGGGTCAAATTTTGGTGTCATCTTTACCTATTTCCCTTTGAAAATGTAAAATCTGGGGCTAAATCAAAATTTTGGTGGTAAAAATGTAAATAAGCAATACAATAAATACGGCTTAAAAAGCCACAGCCAGCTCACCGATCAATGCAGGTGCTCGGAACTTCGTCTAAGACCAGCTCCATAAAATGACACTTCTTTATTAACCATTAAAATTCTTGAAAAATGGTAAATCCTTACATGTATGCGAATGCTTTAGTACAGAATAAATGCAATTTCTGCATTTATTCTGTAATAAAGCATTCGCATACATGTAAGGATTTACCATTTTTCAAGAATTTTAATCGATTAATAAAGTGTCGTTTTATGGAGCTGGAACATCCTTTTTCCTATTGCTGTTGTTAAAAATGTAGTTATTTTGTCTTCACTGCCCAATGGTATAAAATTATTTGACACATCTGTGATGTCAATATGATCACTGCACCCCAATGTGAATTCAGTGAGTGGTGTAGTTTGTAAAATTGGGTCATGTATGTGAGGTTCTGCTGTTATGGCAGTTCACTTGCTTTACCAGTGGGTCATGATCCCTGCAAACCATAACAGTAAAATCTGCACTGTAATAAGGCATTCCTACCCTTCTGAACTTTGTACTGTGCCTGAACTTATTTCCATGTAGGGTATTTACACACTAATGAGAGATTTTTTACCACAAACTGGGGTCCATTTTTTCCTTTAAGCCCTTAGAAAAAATAAAACTTGGGGCTAAAACAACATTTTAGCAGTAAAAATGTAATTGGTCGTTTTTCACTGCCAAATGGTCTAAAATATTGTGAAGCACCTGCGATGTCAATATGATCCCTGCAACCCTAGAAGAATTCATGGGGGGGTGTAGTTTGTAAAATGGGGGCACTTTTGGAGGGTTTTGCACTTCTGGCACCTCTTGGGCTTTCCTAATGTGACATGGAACCCTCAAGTCAGCCCAGCAAAATCTGAACTCCAATCTGGCACTTCTTCCCTTCTGAGCTTTGCACACAAATGCGACATGGTGTTGGCTAAAGATTCCAGCAAATTTTGCATTCAAAAGGTCAAAAGGACCTCTTTCCCTTCTGAGCTTTGCTGTGTGCCTAAATAGTAGTTTTCTCCCACACAGGGCTGCCACTAGAAATTTCGGGGCCCCATACTGGCAAATTTTTCGGGGCCCCCTTGAGACTCCGCCCAGGCTCCACCCCAACCCTGCCTCCACCCATTGAACTGTCCACAGTACCCCCTCTCTCTCTTGGAAAAACTCCACTTCTCATCTATTGCACATTAACAGTTCCCATCACCAGATCACACATATAGCCGGCAGCTTTTGTTTTGGCCAAAAGATTTTTTAAGCCGCCACCATAACACGGTAGACACTTTTGGCCGGGCCCTACTCTGTAACCTATTAAATATTTGTTAAAATATGCCATACAGTTTAGGTATATTTTTCTTTTTCAATTTTTAAAATGACTAATAAACTCACAAGGAACAAATACCACTACACCATGTCCAGACCACATATTACCACCAGCGACCGAATAATAACCACATACAAAGAACAAATACTGCTACACCATGACCAGACCACATACAGTATTAACACCACAAAGTGACCAAATAGCACATACAAGGGACAAATACCGCAACAACATGTCCAGACCACATATTACCACCACATCGTGACTGAATACTACAATACTGATCAGTAATAAAAAAAAATAAAAAAAACACACAATACTATCACCATAAGTGCCATTATACACAGGAGATCTGTACTTATCTGTACACAGACACTGCACACTAATAGTGATCACTGGTGGTATTCTACACAGGAGCTCTGTATATAATGTATAGTTAATACAGTGATCACTGGTGACATTATACACAGGAACACTGTATATAGTATACAGTGTATAGTTTCAGTGTATAGGTAACACACTGACTCACCAGTGACGTCTCTAGGTGAAGTCCTTCATCTTTCAACTTTCATCCAGCACAGACCGACGTCGCTTCTTCCAGCCAGGGCTCGTCTCTGCAGGAAATAACAGTTATCTCGGTCTCCGCTTGCAGAACACGTTACTTAATTTTTCCCAACTTTTACATTACACCACATGAAGAAAAAAAGGCGACATAGTATCACTCTACACAGTAACAGGACTGCCCCCCCCCCATTAAAAACAGTATCCTCAAAAAATAAAATATACATCCCTGCAATAATAATAATAATCCCTTTAATTAGCCCCTATGATAACAATATTCCCCATCCTGGCCCCCGTGTGTCTCATTTCTGGCTCCAGCCATATGTTCTCGCATCCTGCCCTCATGAGTATCCATCCTGCCCCATTTGTCTCCATAATATCCATCCTGACCCATGATCCTGCACAATCTGTCTCCAATCCTGCCCCCAGTGTCTCCAATCATGCCCCCATGTATTTCATCCTGCCCCGTATCTCCATTCTGCCCTTTATCTCCAATCATGTCCGTATCTCCATTCTGTCCCCAGTGTCTCCAGCATTCTGTCCCCAGTGTCTCCAGCATTCTGTCCCCAGTGTCTCCAGCATTCTGTCCCCAGTGTCTCCAGCATTCTGTCCCCAGTGTCTCCAGCATTCTGTCCCCAGTGTCTCCAGCATTCTGTCCCCAGTGTCTCCAGCATTCTGTCCCCAGTGTCTCCAGCATTCTGTCCCCAGTGTCTCCAGCATTCTGTCCCCAGTGTCTCCAGCATTCTGTCCCCAGTGTCTCCAGCATTCTGTCCCCAGTGTCTCCAGCATTCTGTCCCCAGTGTCTCCAGCATTCTGCCCCCAGTGTCTCCAGCATTCTGCCCCCAGTGTCTCCAGCATTCTGCCCCCAGTGTCTCCAGCATTCTGCCCCCAGTGTCTCCAGCATTCTGCCCCCAGTGTCTCCAGCATTCTGCCCCCAGTGTCTCCAGCATTCTGTCCCCAGTGTCTCCAGCATTCTGTCCCCAGTGTCTCCAGCATTCTGTCCCCAGTGTCTCCAGCATTCTGTCCCCAGTGTCTCCAGCCTTCTGTCCCCAGTGTCTCCAGTCTTCTGTCCCCAGTGTCTCCAGCATTCTGTCCCCAGTGTCTCCAGCATTCTGTCCCCAGTGTCTCCAGCATTCTGTCCCCAGTGTCTCCAGCATTCTGTCCCCAGTGTCTCCAGCATTCTGTCCCCAGTGTCTCCAGCATTCTGTCCCCAGTGTCTCCAGCATTCTGTCCCCAGTGTCTCCAGCATTCTGTCCCCAGTGTCTCCAGCATTCTGTCCCCAGTGTCTCCAGCATTCTGCCCCCAGTGTCTCCAGCATTCTTCCTCCCCTGAGTGGTCCCCTGCTGCCTCTTCTGCTCCGCCGTAAGCGTGCCACGTGGCTCTGCTCCGGAATGAGGAAGTGGAGCAGGACAGCGTATGATGTCACAAACTGGACCATGATGCACCAGGCTGCAGGCGGCGGCTTAAAGCTACAGCGATCATTTCTGCTGCATTTACAGCGCTGTGGGTGTCTGTTACACCACAGTGTTCTTGGCGTTCGGCAGCCTGAATAAAATGTCGGGGGCCTGAGCGGAGCGCGGACCGGGCTGCCAGCGTGCTCAGGGCCCCCCTCTTTGCTCCTCATCACCGGGCCCCATACTATAGTAATGGCTGTAATGCCCTGATGGTGGCCCTGCTCCCGCATATGTGGTATCGGCATATTCGACAGAAATTCCACAACAAATGTTGGTGTTCATTTTCTCCTGTTACCCTTATGAAAGTAAATAAATTTGGGGCTAAAATTTTTTTTTTTTTCCCACATTCCATTAATTCCAGTGAAGCACATGAAGGGTTAATAACTTTTTTGAATGTGGTTTTGAGAAGTTCGGTTTTTAGAATAGTGTCACTTTTTGGTATTTTCTGTCACTAAAGGGTTAATGGTGTTGCAGTCTTTGTGGCCTTTGTAAATATTGATGGACCCTGTGACACTTAGATTGCACACAGGTGGACTTCCTTTTACTAAGCATGTCACTTATGAAGGTAAATGGTTGCACCAAAAATTTTTAGGAATTTAGGGGGCCCCATACTGGCAACATTTTCAGGCCTCCTTGAGACTCTGCCCAAGCTACACCCCAGCTCTGCCTCCACCCCTCGAACCCTCCACAGTCCCACCACCCACTCTTGGGGAAAAACTGCCATTTCCAGGACATCCCTCCAGACAACAACATGTACATCTTTTCATGTACAGGAAATGCACTATGTTAAAAGACCCCTCTCACCCACATCCCTCAATATTTTTGTTCCTGCCCAGTGGCGTAGGAAGGGGGGTGCGGGGGGGGCGGTCCGCCCCGGGCGGCACAATGCTGGGGGCGGCCGGCGCTGCAGGAGAAGAAGATAAAAAAAAAAAAAAAAAAGACGCCCCTTTAAATCTTCGGGCGGCGCCGTCCGCCGCCACGACCAGGGCCAGCTCCCCCCACCCCCGGGTCCCGCCCCCGCCCCCGCTCCCGCCCCCCGCTCTAATACTCACCTCTCCTGGTTCCTGCGGCTTCAGCGTCCTCTGACTCTGCGACGTCTCAGAGCAGAGGGCGCGATGACGTCACTACTGTGCGCGCCGCTCTGCCTCTCTGTCCTGAGCGTCGCAGAGCCGGAGAGACGCTGACTGCACCGGACCTGCGCTGGGAACGGGAGAGGTGAGGATTTTACTTTTTTTTTTTTTTTTTTTTTTCTTTATGTCTGACTGTCTGGGGCTGGGGCAATGCTGGAGACTATGGGGCAGATTGCTGGACACACTGGGGCAATACAGGAGACCATGGGGCAGATTGCTGGACACACTGGGGCAATACAGGAGACTATGGGGCAGATTGCTGGACACACTGGGGCAATACAGGAGACCATGGGGCAGATTGCTGGACACACTGGGGCAATACAGGAGACCATAGGGCAGATTGCTGGACACACTGGGGCAATACTGGAGACCATGGGGCAGAATGCTGGACACACTGGGGCAATACTAGAGACCATGGGGCAGAATGCTGGACACACTGGGGCAATACTGGAGACCATGGGGCAGAATGCTGGACACACTGGGGCAATACTGGAGACCATGGGGCAGAATGCTGGACATACTGGGGCAATACTGGAGACCATGGGGCAGATTGCTGGACACACCGGGGCAATACTGGAGACCATGGGGCAGAATGCTGGACACACTGGGGCAATACTGGAGACCATGGGGCAGAATGCTGGACACACTGGGGCAATACAGGAGACCATGGGGCAGATTGCTGGACACACTGGGGCAATACTGGAGACCATGGGGCAGAATGCTGGACACACTGGGGCAGTACAGGAGACTATGGGGCAGAATGCTGGACACACTGAATACTGGAGACCATGGGGCAGATTTCAGGACACATTGAGGCAATGCTGGAGACCCTGGGGCAGACTTCTGGACATACTGGGACAATACTGGAGACCATGGGGCAGATTGCTGGACACACCGGGGCAATACTGGAGACCATGGGGAAGAATGCTGGACACACTGGGGCAATACAGGAGACCATGGGGCAGATTGCTGGACACACTGGGGCAATACTGGAGACCCTGGGGCAGATTTCTGGACACATTGAGGCAATGCTGGAGACCCTGGGGCAGACTTCTGGACACACTGGGGCAATGCTGGACACTGGGGCAGATTGCTGGACACACTGGGGGTAATATACTGGACACACTGGGGCAATGCTGGACACACTGGGGCAGACTGCTGGACACACTGGGGAAAGGCTGGACACTGGGGCAGATTGCTGGACACACTGAGGGCAGATTGCTGGACACACTGGGGGTAATATGCTGGACATACTGGGGCAGATTGCTGGACACACTGGGGGTAATATGCTGGACACACTGGGGCAGATTGCTGGACAACATGGGGGTAATATGCTGGACACACTGGGGCAGATTGCTGGACAACATGGGGGTAATATGCTGGACACACTGGGGGCAGGACTTGAGGCATGGGCAGAATGTAGATACGGGGCATGATTGGAGACACGGGGCAGGATTGGATCATGGGGCAGGACGGATACGATGGAGGCTGGTGGGGCAGGATGGGGAGATCATATGGGGTAGAATGGATACTCATGAGGGCAGGATACGACAACATATGGCTGGAGCCAGGAATGAGATAAACGGGGCCAGGGTGGGGAATATTATTACCATAGGGGATAATTAAGGGATATTGTTACTGCAGTGATGTATTTATTTTATTTTTTGAGTATACTGTTTTAAATGGGGGGGCGGTCCTGTTACTGTGCAGAGTCACACTATCACCTTTTTTTCTTCATGTGGTGTAATGTAGAAGTTGTGAAAAATTAAGTAATGTGTTCTGCAAGCGGAGCTCGAGATAACTGTGTTATTTCCTGCAGAAACGAGTCCTGGCTGGAAGGAATGATGGCGGTCTGTGCTGGATGAAAGATGAAGGACTTCACCTAGAGACGTCACTGGTGAGTCAGTGTTACCTATACACTGACACTATACACTGTATACTATATAGAGGTCCTGTGTATAATGTCACCGGTGATCTCTGTATTACCTCTACACAGACACTGCATACTAAGTACAGATCTCCTGTGAATACTGGCACTTATGGTGATAGTATTGTGGTTTTTTTTTTATTACTGATCAGTATTGTAGTATTCAGTCACTATGTGGTGGTAATATGTGGTCTGGAAATGGTGCGGTGGTATTTGTCCCTTGTATGTAGTATTATTCGGTCACTATGTGGCCTGGTCATGGTGTGGTGGTATTAAGTCACAGGTGTGGCATGTGGGGGTGACACCATTAGGCCCAGTTTAAGTTCTACAAAACAGGAAAACCATTTTTGGTAACCTTTGTGTGTATTGAGCTGGGGGGAGGGGGGCGCCAAACTCGGGATCAGCCCCGGGC
This sequence comes from Ranitomeya imitator, assembly GCF_032444005.1. NCBI lineage: Eukaryota > Metazoa > Chordata > Amphibia > Anura > Dendrobatidae > Ranitomeya > Ranitomeya imitator. The sequence goes on along the minus strand of NC_091282.1, from coordinate 286,832,212 downwards.
GGCAAATGCTCTAGCTACGCCTCTGTTCCTGCCCCTGTAAGGACAGACATGAAAAGAGACATCGGAAGAAGAAACTTCAGGAGGATGATTACCTGATTGGGCTCAGGATGATCGGGCAGTTTGTGCTCTCCTTCCCCCTGTCAAGAGGTCTGCGGCCATCACCACTCGAAGGGGGGGTTACTTGGCCACAAACCAGTGGAGCAGGAGGAACTCCTGGTTCAAAAGCCGCTTCTTTCTGATGGGCGACTCTCTAATCCAGTGCTCACTGGCGGTGTGTTGACTCTTCCGGGCAGACCACATGGCATGATGGACAGGCGCACATCCGGTGACGTCACTGAGATGCACTGACAACTCTCTTCCAGCTATAGCGTGTGTTCCACGGTGGAACGCAGGTCATCATGAAGGTAATGAAAGCGTTGACTTTGTCTGGGGGGCCACACAGTGGACACATCTATACAAGGATGAAAGAAGCAGGCAGAGCAGACATTTAGGACAGCATGGTAATCGTAAGGGATGGATGTGTTGTCTCACTATCTGTGCAGGGTCCGTAGAGTGTCTTTTTTTGTTGTTGAAATTTTAGGACAGGGGAACCCCTGCTACATCAGTCCCTATCCAAAAAGGACTGGCAAGGCCTCAGGGAAATCCAAAAGATCCCCCATCTGCAGCATAAAAATGCCAAAGCTTTTGGAAGGCTGTGCCACTAAGATTGTTGGGGATAAACAGCCAATGTTACTATCAGAAATGAGGTCCATGATTCGAGAGGAGGCTCAGGTCTCGATCTCTAGCTTTGCTCCTCCACCGACTTCCCAACCAGGTCCACGGGCTAAAAGACCAAGATGGGAGATGGTGTTAAGCTCAGAGGAGGAGCCACAATCCCTAAGATCGGATCAGGAGGAAGAGGGAGAGATGATCTCAGAACTCCCGGAAGAGGGTAAAAGATCTCTCTTCTCCTTTGATACTGACGGGCTCCTTTGTGCTGTCAGGAATACTATGCAGGTGGAGGAAGTTCAGAAGCCACAGTCAATCCAAGATGAAATGTTTGGGGGTCTCCGATCTCAAATGCATAGGATGATTCCAGTAAATGACCATATCTGTCCAATGATCCTGGAAGAATGGGATGTGGAAAAACGGCTAGTCATACCGTGTGATTTCAGGGTTCGGTTACACTTCGAGCCTGAGGACATTAAAATTTGGGAAGAAATCCCGAAAATAGATGTATTGGTAGCTAAAGTGGCTAAGAAGACTAAGAATTCCATTTGAAGACTCTTCAAGCCTTTTGGGAGACATCAGCAGCGATAATGAAAACAAACATAGCCGCTACCTCTGTGGCCAGATCCATTTTCTTGTGGATCGGGTAACAGGAGGACCACTTAAGCAACAAGACATCTACTGAGGACATCTTGACATCCTCTTGTTAATGAAATTAGCAACAGGGTTTATGGTGGATGCATCTACAGAATCCATCACATTCGAGGCTAGGATTATTTCTTATCCAATGCAGCCTGCCGAGCCATTTGGATGAAGACACGGTCAGGAGACAATCCATCCAAAAACAAATTTTGCTCCATTCCCTTTTCCCGCTTGAGATTATTTGGGACAATTTTAGACAAGATCTTAGAGAATTCCTCAGATAAAAAGATGGAGTTTTCTGAAGAAATGTCCCTTTCAAAGATCCTGTCCTTCCCAGAGGCAGGACTCTAACGGGAAAGGGAATTCTGGTAGGTGGAACTACCCCAAAGGGGGTAGAGGTAGAGCACACCTTTTCAGCTCCGGTTCAGACCCAAGGAGACATTTACGCTAGTTATGTAGGGGGCAGATCAGGTAGTTTGCAGGAAACTGGCAGGACTTAACCAAGGACCAATGGACATTAAAGACCATTTTGTAGAGATATATAATAGAATTTACACGGCCACTGCCCGAAAGATTTGTAATAAATCCTCACCCTCTAACAGCCAGTTGACTTATGTGGCCAGGCATAAATAACTAGTAAAATTGGAAGTGATAGTACCAGTCCTCCAGGTAGAGGAAGGCCGCATTCGCTGCTCTAGCCTTTTCACTATCGGCAAACCCTCAGGTGAAGCACGCTCTATAATACTTAAAGCCTTTAAATTGCTGGGTAAAATTCAAAAGATTCAGGATGGTGTCTATGAAAAAATGATCCCCCTAATAAACAATAATGCGGTTATGTGCACATTAGATCTAAAAAGCGCATTTTACAATGTACCGGTACACCCCTGCTGTCAGAAATTTCTAAGGTTTACGGTAAAATTTCAAAACCGGAACTGCTGCTTCCAGTTTCAGTGTTTTTCCCATTTGTCTGGCCTCAGTCCCCTGGGTCTTTACAAAATCAATCACAGAGATCAAAGCCTATCTAAAAAAAAATGCAACTTTTTGCGTTCGCGTGTGGTCGGCAGGTAAGTCAAAACACCGCATGCGGACACATCCTCATACAACGCATGACCCTGCATAGCCAATGTTAAACATAGTCCAAGACGTCAAAGGCAGCACACCATTGCAAATGAGTTCAAAAAGATAGGTACACAGAACGACGCAGGCGGAGCGTAAGCGAAGCTTAAGGGAGAAAGTATGCAGCCATACGCAGACAAGCCAAACGCAAGTGTAAAACCGGCCTAAGAACTTCCTATTTACCTGCAAGAAAACGGAGAACAAAATGAAACAGTATTCAGCTGTTTTTTACTAAACCTCTTTTCAATCAGAATGTCAATGAAGATCCTAGGTATTTCAACATCTTGCATCACCTGTGTCCGATGGTGCCAATTTCATTCCAGGGATCTGCAGAAGGCTATTCTATTATCCTGGGACAGGCGGCAAATAACCCTTGACAGAAATGTATTTATCCCTAGCGGTAAGGAAATCTCTGGTTTGGTGAACAATCCAGAAAAATCTCTGGTTGGGTATTTGGGTATTCCATGGATTTCTTATCCCTGCATGACTGTTACCACAGACACAAGTAGAGAGAAATGTGGAGCCCATCTGGAGGGAAAAATATTCCAGGAGACTTGGCCTCCAGAGATCCAGTCCCAGTTTTAAACTTACAGAGAGCTTTAAGCGATATGGAAAGCTCTAAGACGGAACCGACCATTGCGGGAGAATGGACACATAAAGATCATGACAGACAACATGACAGATGTATCTTTTCTACGCTACCAGCGAGGCACAAGACATCCTACTTTTCAGGAGATGGCCTCGAGTCTTTACCTAGGCAGAAAGAATAGTTTAATCAATTTCTGCAATTTATGTGGAAGGATCTCGGAACAGGTTGGCGGACTACCTAAGCAGGCAGGAGATCTGGTCTACCAAGTAGAAGTTAAATGGGGAAGGTATTCCATCAGTTGGGTCAGCGCTGGGGATTTACTCAAATAGACCTGTTCACAACCAGGAAGAATTAAAAGGTTGGAACGTTTGACTCCCTGAACCCCATAGACAACTCCAAAGGCATCAACGCTTTAAACCAGATTTGGAGCAGGACTTTGTCATACGCCTTTCCTCCAGTGGACTTAATACCCAGGGTTATCGGGAAGATTCTGGAAGATCAGTCAAAGGTGCTCCTGATAGTTCCCTTTTGGCCAAAAAGAAGTTGGTTCCCTCTACTAAAAATCATGGCCTTAGAGGAATCTGTCTTACTTTCCCTGAGAAAAGATCTGATTTATCAGAGTCCAGTTCTTCACCACGATCTAGAGAGACTTCATCTGTTGGCATGGATCCTGAAAGGAACATCCTAACGTCCCGGGGTTTGTCACATCAGCGATCACAGTAGCCTTGCAGTGCTGTGGTCCTGGGTTCAAATCACACCAAGGACAACAACTGTGATAAGTTTGTATGTTGTCCACGTGTTTGTGTGGGTTTCCTCCACTCCAAAGACATACTGATAGGGAATTCCTTTAGAGATAGCGATGGTGTCTGTAAAGCGCTTTGAAATTAATGGTTGCTCTAGAAGTATGCATAATAAACGAGTTGCGTATGAATTGTAAAGTTCTGTGGAATATGTTGTTGCTATAGAAATTAAAAAAATGTGTATGGTTCAAAAAGATTAATATTAATTTTCAATTGCTGTCAGATGGTTAAACGGAATGTTTGCTCGCTTTCCTTATAAATCTGCCGCCTCTTGATTTTTACTGTAATATTTTTGGTTTGTTTTTTTTAGGCAAAATTGTATGAAATGTAGTTTTGTGCATAATGTATTAACATTCGTACATATTAATAAAGTGCATTTATGCCACAGATAATGCAATAAATGAAAAAAAAAAAAAAAAACTGGTGCAGTATACCTGCTAAAATGCACAGCTACTGAAAAACACCAAGTCCTAATTTACTGTTCCTACCACCTCTGTGGAATTGGGACAGGGAATTCCATAAACCCTTTTTGTAAAATAAGAACTCTTTTTCGCCTAAAAAATGCGTACATTTAGTATGCAATTAGTAAAGAATGTTGTCTAATTACTAAACAAACGCAACTTGCAAGTAATTAGTGAAATATGCATACAGACCGGTTCCAATAAGTTGTGCCACTGGGAATCCTACACATTAGGGTTAGCAGAGCACATTCAGGAAAATGCTAGTGGCCAAACAAAAACTGCTGGAGAAAGCTTGATGACTCTTCCTGAGTGAAGCATAAGAACTATAATAACTATTGCAGAACATTTCTCTAGAGATAAACAGTGGCTTTTTGACAAAACCCTTCAGAGAAGGCAAAACACAGAAATTGTGAAATAAGACCTCCGTAGGAGTGAATAGGGAGACAGTTCTCTTGATTTCACTCTCCTTGCACCCTCCCCGAGTCCAATATCTTTTGATGTAATAGAATACAAGAGCGCTCTGTTGCACAAATTGGCATGCACAGTCCATACTTTATCCAGACTGGGACATCTGTCTTGAATTTAGGTTATTTCACTATATAAATAGGCTGTACTGAGATAAACAATATTACCAGTAGTTATACAGTATATTATATAATAGTGTATGATGTTTGCACACACAAACGTCTTTGTTATATTGCTATCATGTGGATCTTTAAAGTAATACATGAAATAATATTAGTTTAAACCTATTTTATGATTTCCGTGTTGTGTTTTGTATTAAACCTCATTAGTAACCACAATTCCACATAATAATAATTAGCAATTTTTATAATCTTGTTTGTGTCATTTTTATTGATTTTTACATGTGCTTACAAATTATAAAAGGCTACCACACGGCCTCTAATTTCTGGGAGTTCAAATGTGGCATCTGTGATTCGACCCTAAAATGGGGGGCTTTTTACTATTATCGGTCACATGCTTAATTTTTTTTATTTTTTTGCTTTGCTTACATAGTGCCCTCATATTGTGCAGAACTTTACAGACATTATCTTCACTGTCCCTATTGGTGCTCACAATCTAAATTCCCTATCAGTATGGTTTTGGAATTTGCAAGGAAACAGGAGAACCCAGAGGAAACTCCCGGCCAGCATAGGGTGAACTTAAAAATTCACTTGCAGATGTCCTTGGTGGTATATGGACCCAAGACCTAAGAGCTGCAAAAAAACCATTGCTAACCACTGTACCAACTTATCAACCTATAACAAGGTAATATAGAGGGCTATTACAAATGCACCATTTATAAAAGACAATCATTTTTTCCATCATGCACAATTAAAGTGTATTAATAAATGGGAGTCTGATCACTTGGGGCTTCCAACAATTGATAGGGGTTATGTCACACTCTGAAATACAAGAGATCACTCCTTAATTGCAATGAAGAAAATGTTTATTGATCTGTCAGCATTTCATATTCAGGGGTATCACACTTTACAAGATGGCCAACAATTTGGTCCTCCTGGACCTAGTGTGCTTAATGCTCAGTGGAAAGGCTGATAGCAAACTAGACCAGGTATGTCTTAAATTCTATAAAGGTGGGATCTCATAAGACATAACCACTTTTAGACTGAAAGCATAGGTTCTAATCCCAGCATCTTCCATCTCACCAGTTGAAGCTGCCACCAGCCAGACTGCATGGAAACTATAGTAGTATGACATGGCAGCCATTAAGATCAATGGTCCTGATGAGGTACATGGACGGCAGCCCCCTGTGGGATCCGTCTTTCTGTTTTGGTTTCTAAAGGTGGGTCACAAGCATGACTCAAACTCTTTAGATAGATCTGTTATTTTGTTCTCAATTCACCACCTTGTTCTGTTGTGTTCCTCCATGCTCCTTGCTGCTGCTTCATGGGGTTTAGCTTTCGGTAACTGATGAATAGAGATTGCGATAACCAAACCTCAGGTACTTTACCTTGTAATATACAGGTCCTTCTCAAAAAATTAGCATATAGTGTTAAATTTCATTATTTACCATAATGTAATGATTACAATTAAACTTTCATATATTATAGATTCATTATCCACCAACTGAAATTTGTCAGGTCTTTTATTGTTTTAATACTGATGATTTTGGCATACAACTCCTGATAACCCAAAAAAACCTGTCTCAATAAATTAGCATATCAAGAAAAGGTTCTCTAAACGACCTATTACCCTAATCTTCTGAATCAACTAATTAACTCTAAACACATGCAAAAGATACCTGAGGCTTTTATAAACTCCCTGCCTGGTTCATTACTCAAAACCCCAATCATGGGTAAGACTACCGACCTGACAGATGTCAAGAAGGCCATCATTGACACCCTCAAGCAAGAGGGTAAGACCCAGAAAGAAATTTCTCAACAAATAGGCTGTTCCCAGAGTGCTGTATCAAGGCACCTCAATGGTAAGTCTGTTGGAAGGAAACAATGTGGCAGAAAACGCTGTACAACGAGAAGAGGAGACCGGACCCTGAGGAAGATTGTGGAGAAGGACCGATTCCAGACCTTGGGGAACCTGAGGAAGCAGTGGACTGAGTCTGGTGTGGAAACATCCAGAGCCACCGTGCACAGGCGTGTGCAGGAAATGGGCTACAGGTGCCGCATTCCCCAGGTAAAGCCACTTTTGAGCTACAGAGAAGCAGCACTGGACTGTTGCTAAGTGGTCCCAAGTACTTTTTTCTGATGAAAGCAAATTTTGCATGTCATTCGGAAATCAAGGTGCCAGAGTCTGGAGGAAGACTGGGGAGAAGGAAATGCCAAAATGCCTGAAGTCCAGTGTCAAGTACCCACAGTCAGTGATGGTGTGGGGTGCCATGTCAGCTGCTGGTGTTGGTCCACTGTGTTTCATCAAGGGCAGGGTCAATGCAGCTAGCTATCAGGAGATTTTGGAGCACTTCATGCTTCCATCGGCTGAAATGCTTTATGGAGATGAAGATTTCATTTTTCAGCACGACCTGGCACCTGCTCACAGTGCCAAAACCACTGGTAAATGGTTTACTGACCATGGTATTACTGTGCTCAATTGGCCTGCCAACTCTCCTGACCTGAACCCCATAGAGAATCTGTGGGATATTGTGAAGAGAAAGTTGAGAGACGCAAGACCCAACACTCTGGATGAGCTTAAGGCCGCTATTGAAGCATCCTGGGCCTCCATAACATCTCAGCAGTGTCACAGGCTGATTGCCTCCATGCCACGCCGCATTGAAGCAGTCATTTCTGCCAAAGGATTCCCGACCAAGTATTGAGTGCATAACTGAACATTATTATTTGTTGGTTTTTTTGTTTGTTATTAAAAAACACTTTTATTTGATTGGATGGGTGAAATATGCTAATTTATTGAGACAGGTTTTTTGGGTTATCAGGAGTTGTATGCCAAAATCATCAGTATTAAAACAATAAAAGACCTGACAAATTTCAGTTGGTGGATAATGAATCTATAATATATGAAAGTTTAATTGTAATCATTACATTATGGTAAATAATGAAATTTAACACTATATGCTAATTTTTTGAGAAGGACCTGTATCATTCCCCTTTATGGAAACAGGAACACATGGGCTACTTGCACAGTGAACAAGTCTGTATGATCATGTTCACACACCACCAAGAAACCTGAAGACACAAAAGGGAATAGTAAAACCAAAAACACTCAGTTTGAAAAAATGTTGCAGTAATCCGCAAGTGCTAGTAAAAGATGTAAAAAACAGGGTATTTGGTTGATACGTTTTTTGCAAAAAATGTATACTAAGCTGCTCTACCAATCTTCACGGTATACCCTTATCAGAGCAGTCCTAACTAATGTATGCAATCCCTATCTGATGTATTTAAAAACCTGATCATCTGTATATAACCTGTGTGAACAGGGTTCAGAGAGGAAAAATCCATGTGTGCATACAGGGTAGAACAGCTTTTGTGCAGATAGCCCAAGAGGAGTGGTGGAACTCCCCAGTCTTGTAGACACAAGAGAACAATTATGGAAACAGGAACACATGGGCTACTTGCACAGTGAACAAGTCTGTATGATCATGTTCACACACCACCAAGAAACCTGAAGACACAAAAGGGAATAGTAAAACCAAAAACACTCAGTTTGAAAAAATGTTGCAGTAATCCGCAAGTGCTAGTAAAAGATGTAAAAAACAGGGTATTTGGTTGATACGTTTTTTGCAAAAAATGTATACTAAGCTGCTCTACCAATCTTCACGGTATACCCTTATCAGAGCAGTCCTAACTAATGTATGCAATCCCTATCTGATGTATTTAAAAACCTGATCATCTGTATATAACCTGTGTGAACAGGGTTCAGAGAGGACAAGTCTTGTTCACTGTGCAAGTAGCCCATGTGTTCCTGTTTCCATAATTGTTCTCTTGTGTCTACAAGACTGGGGAGTTCCACCACTCCTCTTGGGCTATCTGCACAAAAGCTGTTCTACCCTGTATGCACACATGGATTTTTCCTCTCTGAACCCTGTTCACACAGGTTATATACAGATGATCAGGTTTTTAAATACATCAGATAGGGATTGCATACATTAGTTAGGACTGCTCTGATAAGGGTATACCGTGAAGATTGGTAGAGCAGCTTAGTATACATTTTTTGCAAAAAACGTATCAACCAAATACCCTGTTTTTTACATCTTTTACTAGCACTTGCGGATTACTGCAACATTTTTTCAAACTGAGTGTTTTTGGTTTTACTATTCCCTTTTGTGTCTTCAGGTTTCTTGGTGGTGTGTGAACATGATCATACAGACTTGTTCACTGTGCAAGTAGCCCATGTGTTCCTGTTTCCATAATTGTTCTCTTGTGTCTACAAGACTGGGGAGTTCCACCACTCCTCTTGGGCTATCTGCACAAAAGCTGTTCTACCCTGTATGCACACATGGATTTTTCCTCTCTGAACCCTGTTCACACAGGTTATATACAGATGATCAGGTTTTTAAATACATCAGATAGGGATTGCATACATTAGTTAGGACTGCTCTGATAAGGGTATACCGTGAAGATTGGTAGAGCAGCTTAGTATACATTTTTTGCAAAAAACGTATCAACCAAATACCCTGTTTTTTACATCTTTTACTAGCACTTGCGGATTACTGCAACATTTTTTCAAACTGAGTGTTTTTGGTTTTACTATTCCCTTTTGTGTCTTCATCATTCCCCTTTAGTAGAAAGAAAATGTGCTGGTGCCTTCCTACAGCAATAACAGATGATTGTGGTAGGGTTCATTAGCTGCACAGAGGAGATCAGGTTGGTAAGGGCCTAATATAAACATATGATGGTCCTCTTTGACAGTGCCTCTAGATAAAGAGCACAAAAATTTTTTTTAGTTTACTTTACACTGCAGAAAGGGATGTGCCTCCTTTTTTCTTAAAGGGAATCTTTCACGTTCATGTATTAGCCCAAAAACCCCGCTCGTGAGGTTACCTTATTGCTCGTGGCACCCTTGGGCTTTCAATTGCCACTCGGTGCATAGTGAGTGGCAGCTGCAGCCACGCCCATGGCACTGTCTTGATAGCTGGCTCAGCATTAGAGAAGGCGGTCAGTCAGTGCCGTGGCACAGTTAAAGCTGGCGCTCACTATACACTGAGCTGTAGCGGCCGACCAATATGACTGAAAGTCTGAGGCTGTCTGAGGAGAGCTCCACCTGATGAAGATGGGGTTACCGTCGAAATGCGTTGTGGAATCCTCTAATACTCCTGTGTCATTTTAGTTCCTAGTGCTCCTCTGACCGTTTTTTTTTTTTTTTTTTCATTCTACTATCTCTAACTTTTAGGCCTTTTAGAGATCATTTCATCTTAAACTTACTTAGCTGTTCACAATAACGGGGTGACCAGGCGTGTTCAAACTTTTACATGCCACGGTAGTAGGTAGATGCTCATATTGGCTTGTGTTTTGCACATTGCATGTTTAGGTTTGTTACATCTCAGTAGGAACCGAATTATCTCAGGTAACATGTTAGGATCTTTCAGAATTTCTTTGTACTAGAGCCAATTTTTCATTTGCTGATACTAGTATATCTTTTTAAAGGCATTCTTCATATTGTACATATTAACCAGATGCCTTTTGAAAGCAGTTGGATTTTTTTTTCTAAATTTTTGCCAGCTAAAGTTTTATTAGATAAAAGAATCTTCTTAAAATAAATGGCCACATCTTCACTTCCACATTAATGCTCTGATGTTAAAGATTGTGCGAGTGCAAGAAAACTTTACAAAAATAAAAAATTGTATTAGACTATCACATTTGTTCAGAGCCTTTGTCAGGACTGTGGTTGACTGTTCTGATATGTATCAAGACAAGTGGCACAATGTGCAGTGTATTCAGGGCTGTGGAGTTAAGCTGAACATAATCAAATCTGAATAAAACAATGAAACAGCAAAGGGGCCATGGGATTTTTAAATCTGCTACTCCCCTTTGATTGTTCCTGTTACCTAATGGTGTTTTCAGGACACAAGGCCTCCACGTGCCTAGTTAATTATGGCTACTGCTGCCTCCCTTCCCAAGGTTCCTGTTGGTCCACTCAAATGCAATAGTAGAAGCTTCGACAAAAGGTGAAGGCTTATACTTGGCTGCTATACTTGTTTGAATGATACAGAATATCAATCTTATACAAATACTTTCTTAACCTGGGTTCACATATTATAGATCCGGCTCCGTCTTCAGATGTGTTTAAGCTTTCTCACCATTTTCTACCAAGTACTGATTTGGCGGTTGAGCAAAACATTGCAGGAAACATTGCGATTCACCCCTGGACTGTTATTTGCTCTTGTTTTGCCCAACAATTGATGCAAATAGAACACTTGTTTCTTCACCGATACACTGAAACCAATAACTGGATCATTATAGAGAGAAAAACTTGGCAGGGACTGACGCGTTTCAGACACTGCGGTCAATTTTTGTAGTCCATGAAATTTACAAATGTTTAATTTATACCTTCCTGTACATTGAAGACACACCCTGTCATGTCACGTTTAACGATAGACTATGAAATATAAAGTACTGAAAATACAGAAATACACGAGCTTGAAAAACACCCGGGTATAGTCAGCAATGCAATTTCAGATCCGAACAATAATTTAAGCCAATATTCGATTGCAGAGATGTTTTCTTCAATAGAAATCTATTGTCTGATATGATGTAAAAAAAAATAAAAAAAAAATCGTTCACCCTCTGTTCATACTGCTACCTTAGATAGACATTGCTGTGAATCCACGGGAGAAACTCCTACTTGCAGATGGAACGGGATGTTTGCACACCTGTGCGATGTTTCGGGGGTAAATTTCTTTTTTAAAAATGGGAAGTTTACCTCTGAAACGTTGCATAGCTGTGCAGGTGGCTTATTCCTCCTTGAAGTGTCTCAGCAAGTAAACTCCTGTGGATCCACAGCAATGTATATGTAGCAGTATGCACCGAAAGTGAACTACTTTAAGTATATACTTTTGCTAGATGCAAATAATGATATTTTGTAAATCCACAGAATATGGTAAGTATCTGGGCAAAAATTTTGAATTCGCCTGTAGCCCCTAATAATGCGGGATACAAGATTAAAATAATTCCACGTCCCATGAAAATCCATGAATTTCCTTCCTTCCAATCAATTGGTTCAAGAGACTATAATACATGCTTCGTCTCCTTCTAGATGAGCTGTATATAATTGGAGGAATAAGGGGCTGCAAAAAGAAATGTAACTATTCACACAGATTCTCATTTAAAGAAACAGTTCCTACCACGATTACGATAGGTGGCGGAAATTGTTTTTTTATGAAGTTGGGTAGGGAATGAAAAATGGGCACTACAAGATGCTCAATGTATGAATAATAATCCTTTTGATTTTGATAATGCCTAACGACAGGCCATCATTCAGCAATTTGTTTTTAGGTCACATTGAAAAGATCTTGTAGGATCATTCATCTTGTCAGTGCTAAATTGATGCAGCTGATAATACAACATAAGGAAGTAATGCTGTCAGAAATCAAAATAGACCTAAATAACCCTCCCTCAGGATTCTTTACGAGTTTAATGTTTGTTAGAATTCCAAACAATAGACCAAAAACTGAAGTCTAACCTTGCATGACATTACACATATAACTTTCTCCAAATTTCAGCAAGATTTAAATGACTACAGAACTAATACTGTCTATATGTGGAATGGAAAAAGCTGATACATCCACTCCAAGATCCTTTAAAAAAAAAAAAAGTACATTTAGAACAGGTGCTAACTGCTAACGTCAACTTCTCTGATTTGGAAAGCTGAACACAGCGCAGCTCTGTCTGATAGTGGTGGCGACCAGGTACTGCACACCCGCCTCCTTGTCAAATCAATATGGGGTGGATGTGCAGTACACAGCCTCGATCAGTAGAAGGAGCAGCTCTGTAGCTGAGGACTTAAGGACAATACTGAGAACAGTTAATCGGCTGGGCTGCTGGACAACCACCCACTTTACACAAAATGCATACAAAAAAACATCAGGAGAACAAGTAGAAAGTATGGGACCTTTTTCTTTTCACAACAAGTGATGGACTGGACAAATGCGAACAATTCTATTGCGAAGAATGAAATCAGTTCCTACATAATTTTCCATTCAGTATTTTAGTTTAATGCTGGATAGAAACTACAACGCAATGTGATTTGTGTATATGTTCATTTTGACCCCTCTGTTTTTTAAAAATCTCTTCAACTAGAGTTTTTTCATAAAAGGATCATGTGTAACGTCATGCTTGTGGTTCGTGGACCCACTGTGCCACGTTCAGGGCTTACCCTTGGAAGGACGTGGCTAAGCGGCCACCTGGTTTTCACTAGAGCTCCTGATGGAGATAGCTTTAGGCTGCAGGTGACCGCTTGGTACCACTCGAAAGGCAGTCCCCCATACTGCGACAGCTGACCCCAAGGGTCAGAATTGCACACGGACTCGCAGTTCATGACCGGACTGGATACTGATACAGGTTCACAGTGCGGATCCTGGATCCTGTGATGCCGGAGCGTCTTCAGATTCAGGTAACACAGATATCTGGTTCAGACTATAAGTGGGTTCAACAACAGGTTCCGATACTAACAGAATAGGTTCAGGGACCTGACAACTAACAGGAATAAACTCAAATTAACACTAAAGAGGGCATTTTACAGGCACCCCGCTAAAAGGCAGTGTGCCTTAAATAGTAGATGCTTCCCAGAGATTGGCTGGATGCAGATTCACAGTGCACACGCTGCCCTTTTTAAGAATTGGGGAGTGCGCTGCCGGGAGACCTGCACCACGTGCTGAGGCCAGGGTACCAGGAAGCTGTACAGGGAACACAGACACCGCTGAGCGGCCCGGGCATTGAGCATGTCTGCATCCCTGCCGGGAGGAGGGAGAGGGAACATGCAGGGACGCAAGCATTAGCGTTACATGTAATAGATATTAACAAATGTAATGTAGGAAAACCGTAACATCAGACTTTCAATCGCTATCGTGCAAATAAGAAAGAAAAAAAATGAGGGTTAAAAGTCCGTAAAAGATAAAAACCTCAACACCTTTTAGGTTACCTTTTATGGTTTTAGTTTTTATCCATTTGGTTGCGCCAGAAACTACCCTCATTTTTTTTCCTCTGTCAGCGGCCATCACCAGTAGGTATGGCACCCATTGGTTTCTAATTACAGCAACAGATTCATTCAACAGCTCCAGCCTTCCCCCTCTCCCCTACCTCCTTATCATACAAATAATTAGGCTTTTTGGAACACACAATGTTTTTGTTTTTTTAACAACTAAAAATATGAATTCACATAAATGTAAATATGCAGCTAGCAATGCATTTAGTACATCAATGTACAATATTAACATATTATCTGATACTGGCACCATTTAGATCCCTTTGGAATCGGTCACAGGATCATGGCTTCTGTAATAAATCATGACATTATTGTGCACAAATCACTATCTGTTTTAGAAGAGATTCTATTAACGGTTCTACATGTGTTGAACACTGCTGCTAAACGACCCAGTTGTTTAAAGGGAACCTGTCACCAGGTTAGGCCAAAATGACAAGCGGCCACGGCCTTTCAGGGCTGATAAACGGCATTCTATAATGCTGAATATCTGCCCCCGAACCTGACCGGGAATAACTGAAAACTAACTTTTATTGTACTCACCTGCGGGGGCAGTCTGGTCCGAGGGGTGTTTCTCTGTTCCGGCGCTTCCCATCTTCTTGTGATGCCACCATCCCTGCATCATCCACATGGTCTGCTCGGCATCACGCTCTTGAGCAGGCATACTTATCTGCCCTGTTGAGGTCAGAGGGTGCCAGCGCCTGCGCACTGCAGTACTTTGTTCTGCCCTCAGCAGGGCAGAAAATTACATCTGCGCAGGAGCACGATGCCATGCAGACTGTATGGATGATGCAGGGACGCGTCATCCACATGATCCAAGAAGAACAGCATCACAAGAAGATGGGGGGTGCAAGACTAAGGAGAGCAACAAGCTGACACCCCTCGGACTGGACCCCGCAGGTGAGCATAAGTTATTTTTCTTCTCTTACAGGTCAGGGCAGATATAAAGCATTATGGAATGCTATATATTAGCCCAGAAAGTCGGTGGCCGTAACTCGTATCTGCCTACCCTGGTGACAGGTTCCTTTTAATGGTTTGTTTAGACTGTTAGACCACAATTAAATGCGCACCGAACGATCGCTAATAAGTGTCTTAAAAATCATTCTGTGTACATAAAATATCATGTTGCACATGTACGGTTTACACAGCATATGTGATATCTGAAGATTTTATTTTGTGTTTAGAAATGATCTAGATAAGATGTCTGAATGAGCAAACACATGGCAGATGATTGAAGATTAATGTTGCTAAATGTGGTGTAATGCACCTAGGACGGAGTGATCATATTATTGCATATACATTAGATGAAAATATACTCGTGACTACACAACAGGACTAGGACTTGGCTATCTTGGTTTCAACTAAAGGTACCTTCACACATAACGATATTGTTAACGATATCGTTGCATTTTGTGACGTAGCAACGATATCGTTAATGAAATCGTTATGTGTGACAGCGACCAACGATCAGGCCCCTGCTGGGAGATCGTTGGTCGCTGAACAAAGTCCAGAACTTTATTTCGTCGCTGGATCTCCCGTGGACATCGCTGGATCGGCGTGTGTGACACCGATCCAGCGATGTCTTCACTGGTAACCAGGGTAAACATCGGGTAACTAAGCGCAGGGCCGCGCTTAGTAACCCGATGTTTACCCTGGTTACCATCCTAAAAGTAAAAAAACAAACAGTACATACTTACCTACCGCTGTCTGTCCCCGGCGCTGTGCTCTGCACTCCTCCTGCACTGGCTGTGAGCGTCGGTCAGCCGGAAAGCAGAGCGGTGACGTCACCGCTCTGCTTTCCGGCCGCTGTGCTCACACAGACAGTACAGGAGGAGTGCAGAGAAGCAGAACGCCGGGGACAGACAGCGTTAGGTAAGTATGTACTGTTTGTTTTTTTACTTTTAGGATGGTAACCAGGGTAAACATCGGGTTACTAAGCGCGGCCCTGCGCTTAGTTACCCGATGTTTACCCTGGTTACCGGCATCGTTGGTCGCTGGAGAGCGGTCTGTGTGACAGCTCTCCAGCGACTAAACAGCGACGCTGCAGCGATCCGGATCGTTGTCGGTATCGCTGCAGCATCGCTTAATGTGAAGGGGCCTTAAGCTAAGCAGCAGTACTCTATATCAAGCAGCAGCTGCCATAGAGAATAAGACTTTAGAGTGTATAAAAAGAGACTCCAATGATTTATTGCCCCTCAATAAATCACTTTCTAAGGCCACTTCTAGAATGTCGATCCAGTTTGGGGCTCTAAATTTTTAGAAGGATAATGTGAAGTAAATCAGTTCAAAGTCAGGTAACTAGATTATTACATCAAATGGAAGGTCTCTCTTACAATGAGAGGTTAGAGAAATCGGGTTTGTTTAGCTGAGAAACCAGATTTTTGGTTGCTTACCGTAAAATCTGTTTCTCGGAGCCTTCATTGGGGGACACAGGAAACCATGGGTGTATGCTGCTGCCACTAGGAGGCTGACACTATGCAAATAAAAAAGTTAGCTGCTCCTCTGCAGTATGCACCCTACCGACAGGAAGTAGGATATTCAGTTAGTGAGAAAGCAGTAGGAGAAGCAACATGTAAAAGAGAAAGAAACTCAAACATTAGCAGTATAACACAATAAACAGAGCTGTTCAATTTGGGAGGGTGCTGTGTCCCCCCCAATGAAGGCTCCGAGAAACAGATTTTACGGTGAGCAACAAAAAATCCTGTTTTCTCTCTCGCTTCATTGGGGGACACAGGAAACCATGGGACGTCCCAAAGCAGTCCCTGGGGAGGGAACAGCAGTCAACTCCAATCTATGTCGGAGGAACTCTCCATTGTCACCTGCAAGGTCTTCCTACCTAAGCCGGCATACGCCGAAGCTAGGCATGGAAGTTTCGCAACATGTGGAGGACCGATCATCCGTCTGTAGAGGTGCAAGGCAGAGGCCCTATATGTGCACCGCTGGGAGGCGCCCACTGCCTGGGTAGAGTGCGCCTTAAACCTGGAAGGAGGAGCTCTGCTCTGACCTGGTAAATCTAAACATTGCTGACCGGATTTAGCAGGCATACGTTGACTTGAAGGCCAGAGGGCCTCTCTACGCCGAGCCCAAATACTGAAAAGGGGGAGGGGCGGCCTTAGCTGGATAGATGCACGTCGCTCTGACCCAGTAGCGTGATGAGAGAACGCTACAAAGGTTGAGTCCGAGCAGAACGAAAGGAAGTGAATGAAGAATGATGGACAGAGCCATGGGGAACCACGGCAAGGTAAGGGCAGAGCAAAGAACCTGTGATCCACAGAATGTACAAAACTGCTGCCACAGACTCTGGAAGTGGTTGAAAGCCTGAAGGAAAGGTATAAAATGAAAACGGAGCCGCCCCTCTCAAAAATGCAGGAATGTCCGATGTCTTGAATAAAATGAGTACCTGGATAAAGGCTTTCATAAAATAAAGAAAAGCACATGCAGTCCCAGGAGAACAACGAGGTTTAGTCTGAGAAAGAAGAGAACTTGTCCCTCCAATGACCTCCTTAATAATTGGTTCAAGTTGGAGCCAAACTGACAGAAACCCTCGAAAGGCAAGCTGGTGAGGGACTTCCTAGAAAATGTTTGCCTGCCACGCTTTAAGCAAAATGGTCCTTCGGATGGGCATGACATTGCTGGATGTCCAAGCAGCACCTGCAGCAGCATCCGCGGAGGCGGATACCATGTACTTCCTTGCAAGAGTAAATTAGTCCGCAAGGACAGCGATTTCCTCCGATCGGACTCCATGAAGGATGCCCTGATGGAGCCGCTTAGCCCACGCATCTACAAACTTTGCTACTCAGGTGGAGACAAAGACAGGGCACAATGTAGCGGCGGACACTTCAATGGTCAACTTTGCCATGGACTATTAGTCCGCCGTTGGTATCCTTAAGGGATGCTCTCTCTGGGAGAGGAGGACTGTATCGGTGGAAAATCTGGAAACCGGAGGATCCAGAGAGGGAGAAGAGGTCCAGTTCGTAGTAAGCTCAGGAGAGAGGGAATATAGGAAACTGAGACGCTTCCCTCTTTGGAACGGCTGGACTAAGGATTCCAAGAGAAAACCCAGAAAAGACCGTTAAATTGAAAAGAAAAGACTTGAGAGTAGGGTACTGAGAACCTGCTAGAGAGCAAAACGGTGAGGACATACTGATGGGGACCTCGGGTGAAACCCTAGATCTCAACCCAGCAATGTAGGCCCTGCTACATCAACAAAATGGCTCAGGAAGGGAGAACCGTTTGAAGAGACAACCTCTTGCCCATCTAAGTAGATAGAATGTAGACTACCGGACGACTCCACAGACTCAGATCCATCAGGAAGCTAAACTTAAGCATACAAGGATGAAGATGGTTAACAGGGACTATGGAAAATGTTGACAAGATGGACATTGATAGGCACAATAGGATATGAGCAGTCAAAGGAGGAGAGTCGATGGAAAACCTGGAGTGTGACAATTCCATGGAAGTTGGCCCTAGGAAAGATTACATAGACCCCAGAAAAAAACGTGACTGCCAAAAGGAAGATCCTTACCTATGACGACATGAGTGACCCTATCCGTCCCGGACTCTCTGGAACGGGAAGAGGATTGTAGTGTGTGGATCTACTTACCCAAGTATAAGACACCACACAAACGAGCATAACAGTGAAAAGGATGCGAATCCTGCTGAAGGAAGGAACGTATTATCACAAAAACCCATCATTGGATCCAGGCGTGGAACAGCCTTCTACACTGGACGATGCTTGCACAGAGTAAGATCCAATTCCTATCTGAGGTGGGAGAGCCTGGTCCTGCCACGGTCGGAAATAAAATCCCGGAGCTGCTCGAGGTTTAATCCAGTGTCTGTAAAAAAGAAGAGTTAAGTACTGACACATAAATGGGAAGCTCTGTATTGAGGTAATTCAAAGGCCCCTAGGATAGTGCAGTGAACAATCATGAGTCAAGGTATTATATGGGCTCTGAATCCATGAGAGACAGCCAGAATGTATAAACTGTAAATAATTAATGATAGGAGTAACGCAATGGATAGTGCAGATAGACCTAGAACAGCACTGTAAACTGACCTACTGGATAGTTAGTGGTAGGCCCGAATAACCAGATGGAGAGGAAAGGCCCCTGGGGAGCAACACGCAATTAAGGCCCAGTGCATGGCTGAAGAAAAACTGCAACCAGTCGGTACCTGACACCAGCGTGTCCGACCTACCTGAAAGTGGATTGGCCACTTATGCTGCCACTGAGATCCACCCTGTGGCACTGAAATCCACCTTGTGGTACGTAGTAGATTTTCTGTTTAGCTGTTAATAGACCACAGACATTATTGACCATGAAACATGGTAAAAGTTGTGCCTCTGACTCACCTGAAAGCGGACTGTAACCGCTGTGGCAGCCAACCAGAAGTGATGAATACCGGGCACCTTTCTCTGAGTGGTGACTAGAGGGGAGCCTACGCACATGCTGCAAAAGACCCTTAAGAGTGTGATAGAGGGCGTTTCTGACTCACCTGACTCTGGGGCAAAAGAGCAGGACCAATGCAGCAATCGATCTCGGGCATGTCTATACCACTGGAAAGACAGCAGGTATTGACTAAATGTGTCTGGAAAATGACATCTAAAACCTGGATAGCGGACAGAGTATTGCTGCAATGGAACAGGAGGAATGTGAAGGAGAGTGCATCTGACTTACCTGAATACAGTACAGAACGCCAGTACCACTGCAGTGGTCAATCCAAGACCGTGTGACAAAACGGAAAACTCCGAGGAGAAATGTACAACTGAAATCTTCTACGAGGTGAACGCCATATGGCAGGTTTTATAATGGTCCATATCCCTGTGGAGGGTGAGGGGCGGACAGTGGCACAGATGACGGCAGCGTGGGGCATACTACTATGTCAGTGACTGCTCAGCTCTAGAGTACTATTAGGTATTACACCAGTGACTGCACGGGTCTAGAATATTGATACACTAGTGACTGTACAGCTCTAGAGTACTACTACGCTAGTGATTGCACGGTTATAGAATATAATTACACCAGTGACCGGCTTGTATCATAATAGAAATGATGGATTCTTACACCCATCACTGAACCTGCAGATAGTGTGGCCCTTCCAAATTTTATTTTACTGTGCCTGACTTATACTTCACCGCACACTCTATGCTTATATTTGCAAGGTGATAAGAAGTTTATTTTACAAATGTGGTTTATAATACAGGGAAAGCGACCAGAGGTAATTATAATGACGTTTCGGCCCAACCTGGGCCTTAATCATATAATCGCTAAAGAAAGAAAAAATAAAGCAAAAGAATTAAAAAAAACAAAATAAACATATGGTATATACAATAAATCTTACAGTAAAACAAAAAACAATCATGTTCCCAGCCTGGAAGGAAGAGACAATGGAATGCATACATTGGAGAATCAGTACATTCAGAAGCAAAAAAATGCAATGGCAGTGACATAGCATGTTACATGTGCATAACGAAAACACCCCATATGTTCCCCAAATAGAAGAGGGAAGAAAAAGAGGGGGGCTAATTCATAGGGCTAGACCAAGACTCTGGGAGCCAGACCTTATGACAAAAAAATATCCAGGATGCAGGGTACAGAGGCATTACCTTTAATGTACATATATGGGGAGAGGAGAAGGTCCTTGTGGATGAAGGCACACTCTGCAGAAGAGATAATGTAGGCACATGAGATAAGGGAGGTACATAGAAGATAGGGTGTATGAGAGGATATGAAATATACCTTAAATGTCAGATGGTAGTGCGTGTAATAACGCAATAACAGCCCTGATGTGGGTACTGTGGAGACACAGAAGGTGGGCACATGAGGGACAAAACTATAATATGGCTGCAAAAAGGTTTGGCAGTGCCGGTGGCGATGTTAGGGGTAGGGTAGAGGAGTAGGTTACCTGGTCAAATGGAAGAACTAAGCGGCGCTCCCGCGCCCTGCTGCCGGTGTGTAGCGTGGCCGGCGCTGTAATGTTTTAATGACGCAAACCGGAAGTAGGACCTGCGGCACCGGAAGTGACGCGGGCGGTCCGGGAACGCAACTGCGCATGCGCGGCCGGCGATTCAGTAAGAACCCGGTTGCTAAGGAACCATGGTGCTGCAAATGATAGCGGCTGCTGTGGGGCTTATGTGCCTATATGGGCAACCATGGGTGGAGGTGAATATAGTACGCACTGTAAAATAAACCTGGGGAGCCATACAAGGGTGACAGGGTAATCGGCTATAAGTATATGGCACAATATTAAAATAATGGAGTGCTCATAAATATATATCAGTGGCCGTAGGTAATGATAGGGCGGCGTATATGGCTAGGAAGGTGCTGAGGCAAACTAGAGGGACAATGTGAGTGGATATAGAGGTATTGGGATTAGGGAACCCTAAGTCAAAGCCTGGAAGGGACTATAGTAGTAGAATGGCTATGGTAACTATAGGGAATGGGATACCACTAGAAGTGCTGTATGCGATGTATATATTAAGAGATTAATATATACATTAATAGAGACCTCCCGGATCTACTGAAACCACCTCAGCACTGTCTCTTCTCTGGGACTTCGTAATACTAGCACTTTTTCCCCACCTCACTCATATCACGCTATTGAAACATTCATCTCTCTGGTAGATCGTGATATCAAATCCTTAACGCATGAACAAAGACTAGGATTCTTCCCCACGCATACCAACATGACACTGGAAGAGAAACAGGCACTCTCCTCTTTACGGTCCAACAATGCCATCACTATAAAACCTGCTGACAAAGGAGGTGCCACAGTGGTCATGGATCGGACGCAGTACCGGGGAGAGATCCTTAGACAGCTAGCAGACACCAATACCTACAAGATCATACCCAGGGATCCTACCATTGCAATTTCCACAAAAATTAGGGAAACCATCAAAATATACCAGGACAACGATACGATTGATAGCAAGACAGCTACTTTCCTTCAGAACCCCCATCCCATCATTCCGGTTTTTTACGTCCTACCGAAAATACATAAATCCCTACAAAATCCCCCGGGTAGACCTATCGTGGCCTCCACCGACTCGGTTCTTTCACCACTCTCAGTATTCCTCGAAAAAATTCTGACACCCCTGACCAAAAACACCAAGTCTTTCATATTAGACACTAATCAATTTCTGGAAAGAATCAAACAGCTACATCAGGTACCTTCCCATAGTATTTTGGTCACCATGGACGTCAACAGTCTATACACTTCTATAACCCACGAGAAGGGCATGCATGCTACTAGTGAACTTTTGCAACAAACAGACATGTCTCAGAATGCCATATCCTTCTGCCTTGAACTCTTACGTATGGTTCTCTTCGAGAACTATTTACATAGTAACATAGTAACATAGTTAGTAAGGCCGAAAAAAGACATTTGTCCATCCAGTTCAGCCTATATTCCATCATAATAAATACCCAGATCTACGTCCTTCTACAGAACCTAATAATTGTATGATACAATATTGTTCTGCTCCAGGAAGACATCCAGGCCTCTCTTGAACCCCTCGACTGAGTTCGCCATCACCACCTCCTCAGGCAAGCAATTCCAGATTCTCACTGCCCTAACAGTTAAGAATCCTCTTCTATGTTGGTGGAAAAACCTTCTCTCCTCCAGACGCAAAGAATGCCCCCTTGTGCCCGTCACCTTCCTTGGTATAAACAGATCCTCAGCGAGATATTTGTATTGTCCCCTTATATACTTATACATGGTTATTAGATCGCCCCTCAGTCGTCTTTTTTCTAGACTAAATAATCCTAATTTCGCTAATCTATCTGGGTATTGTAGTTCTCCCATCCCCTTTATTAATTTTGTTGCCCTCCTTTGTACTCTCTCTAGTTCCATTATATCCTTCCTGAGCACCGGTGCCCAAAACTGGACACAGTACTCCATGTGCGGTCTAACTAGGGATTTGTACAGAGGCAGTATAATGCTCTCATCATGTGTATCCAGACCTCTTTTAATGCACCCCATGATCCTGTTTGCCTTGGCAGCTGCTGCCTGGCACTGGCTGCTCCAGGTAAGTTTATCATTAACTAGGATCCCCAAGTCCTTCTCCCTGTCAGATTTACCCAGTGGTTTCCCGTTCAGTGTGTAATGGTGATATTGATTCCCTCTTCCCATGTGTATAACCTTACATTTATCATTGTTAAACCTCATCTGCCACCTTTCAGCCCAAGTTTCCAACTTATCCAGATCCATCTGTAGCAGAATACTATCTTCTCTTGTATTAACTGCTTTACATAGTTTTGTATCATCTGCAAATATCGATATTTTACTGTGTAAACCTTCTACCAGATCATTAATGAATATGTTGAAGAGAACAGGTCCCAATACTGACCCCTGCGGTACCCCACTGGTCACAGCGACCCAGTTAGAGACTATACCATTTATAACCACCCTCTGCTTTCTATCACTAAGTCCTCTTTGAGGACACCTACTATGCCCAAGTATGCGGGACCGCTATGGGCTCGAACGTGGCTCCGGCCTACGCCAATGCGTACATGGATTACTTTGAAACTCAACACGTTTACACACATGAGTTTTTTTCCCAACATGTCCTTGATTACTGTAGGTACATAGATGATATTTTTTTGATATGGACAGGGCCATCTAGTACCCTTGATATATTCTATTCCACCCTTAATTCCATTTTCCAAGAACTTAAGTTTACCATCCATACCCATGAAACCCAAATAGCCTTCCTTGATATTGAAAGATGCCAGTGGATTACTAACAACGGATCTTTACACTAAACCAACGGACTGTAACAGTCTGTTACTCTATTCCAGCTGCCATCCAACCACCACCAAAAACAGTCTGCCTAGGTCACAGTTTAAGAGTACAGCACTTCTAGTGGTATCCCATTCCCTATAGTTACCATAGCCATTCTACTACTATAGTCCCTTCCAGGCTTTGACTTAGGGTTCCCTAATCCCAATACCTCTATATCCACTCACATTGTCCCTCTAGTTTGCCTCAGCACCTTCCTAGCCATATACGCCGCCCTATCATTACCTACGGCCACTGATATATATTTATGAGCACTCCATTATTTTAATATTGTGCCATATACTTATAGCCGATTACCCTGTCACCCTTGTATGGCTCCCCAGGTTTATTTTACAGTGCGTACTATATTCACCTCCACCCATGGTTGCCCATATAGGCACACAAGCCCCACAGCAGCCGCTATCATTTGCAGCACCATGGTTCCTTAGCAACCGGGTTCTTACTGAATCGCCGGCCGCGCATGCGCAGTTGCGTTCCCGGACCGCCCGCGTCACTTCCGGTGCCGCAGGTCCTACTTCCGGTTTGCGCCATTAAAACATTACAGCGCCGGCCACGCTACACACCGGCAGCAGGGCGCGGGAGCGCCGCTTAGTTCTTCCATTTGACCAGGTAACCTACTCCTCTACCCTACCCCTAGCATCGCCACCGGCACTGCCAAACCTTTTTGCAGCCATATTATAGTTTTGTCCCTCATGTGCCCACCTTCTGTGTCTCCACAGTACCCACATCAGGGCTGTTATTGCGTTATTACACGCACTACCATCTGACATTTAAGGTATATTTCATATCCTCTCATACACCCTATCTTCTATGTACCTCCCTTATCTCATGTGCCTACATTATCTCTTCTGCAGAGTGTGCCTTCATCCACAAGGACCTTCTCCTCTCCCCATATATGTACATTAAAGGTAATGCCTCTGTACCCTGCATCCTGGATATTTTTTTGTCATAAGGTCTGGCTCCCAGAGTCTTGGTCTAGCCCTATGAATTAGCCCCCCTCTTTTTCTTCCCTCTTCTATTTGGGGAACATATGGGGTGTTTTCGTTATGCACATGTAGCATGCTATGTCACTGCCATTGCATTTTTTTGCTTCTGAATGTACTGATTCTCCAATGTATGCATTCCATTGTCTCTTCCTTCCAGGCTGGGAACATGATTGTTTTTTGTTTTACTGTAAGATTTATTGTATATACCATATGTTTATTTTGTTTTTTTATTCTTTTGCTTTATTTTTTCTTTCTTTAGCGATTATATGATTAAGGCCCAGGTTGGGCCGAAACGTCATTATAATTACCTCTGGTCGCTTTCCCTGTATTATAAACCACATTTGTAAAATAAACTTCTTATCACCTTGCAAATATAAGCATAGAGTGTGCGGTGTACCATATTTCTCCATATACGTAGGGCTTGTACAGCCCACTACACCAGCACCTCGCTCCCCCATTCAAACCGAGTGCGCGCCAATTTTTATTTATAACTTATACTTCATACCCAGCTTAAAACCTGGAGCAAGAGACACGTTTTACTGTGCGTGGCTCATACCCCGCACCGAGTCTGATACCTGGAGCAAGCGCCACCTTCTGGGTCCAGGACCCGGCGACCGCAAGGAACATGCAGGGCACCATGAGGTAAAGGTGTGGGCTGTGGAGAGAAGGTCCCACTCTTCAAGGACCGGGCGAGGGACTGCTGGGTCCGGGAGGGGCAAGATGGCGGCAATCGCATGTATGGAGAGGCTGGGAGTAGTGGGCGGAGCTAACCGGCGAGCAGGAAGTGGGAGATGGGGAGCGATGGGCAAGAAAAAAGCCCGCCCGAAGAGCCGAGAGGAGGGGGGTGGAGCCAACCATGCAACTAGGCCCGAGAGAAGCCGGGACCTAGATTACAGCAAGTGACCGCCGAAGCATGAGGGAGCAGTACGGAGGGCCCTAAAGTGCCGCAAAGGAATGCCTGGTGCCCCAAACCTATTGGAATTAAGGGTGAAAAACCCTCTAATGCACTCTATCAAAATAAAGATTTCTAAATCTTCTTCCATGATCTTCTATCTTCCTTCCGGAGGGGGGAGGGGGAATGTACCTCCACATCCTGGAAAGATCGGACGTCCAATATTCCAGTACTTTGACGTCCACGTCTCCTCATACCGACAGGCTCTGGTGGGTGAGTGGGTAGGAGATGGAGGCAGGACCAAGTCCGGATCACCTAGACACGCTTCTGTGTTAGGGGCTGGGGTCCTGCCGGTCAGACGTATGAGGATACAGTACACGCAGTCTCTGGATGGGAGTACAGTTGTGACCATTCACACTGTATCCCTCTGGAAACCTGAAAAGAAACGATGCACACTGAGGTAGATAAGGGTCTAATGAAAGACCCGTGTCCACCTCCTACTGGCACTAAGCTGTTGTGAATTCTGTGGCCAAGCTCCCTCCTGTGGTCGAGAGTGGTACTTCGGCTGGTTCTGTCTATGAGCTTCCTTTGGTGGATGAGAGTGGTACTGCGGCTTCTGAGTTTCCTTCCTCAGGTGATGAGGTTAAGTCGTTAGGTGCTGCTCTATTTAACTCCACCTGGTGCTTTGATCCTGGCCTCCAGTCAATGTTCTAGTATTTGTCTTGCTTCCTCCTGGATCGTTCCTGTGGCCTGTCTATCCTGCATAAGCTAAGTTTTGCTTGTGTTATTTTTGTTTGCTATTTTTTCTGTCCAGCTTGCTATATTGGTTTTTCTTGCTTGCTGGAAGCTCTGAGACGCAGAGGGAGCACCTCCGTACCGTTAGTCGGTGCGGAGGGTCTTTTTGCCCCTCTGCGTGGTTGTTTGTAGGTTTTTGTGTTGACCGCAAAGCTATCTTTCCTATCCTCGGTCTATTCAGTTAGTCGGGCCTCACTTTGCTAAATCTATTTCATATCTGTTTGTATTTTCATCTTTACTCAGTCATTATATGTGGGGGGCTGCCTTTTCCTTTGGGGAATTTCTCTGAGGCAAGGTAGGCTTATTTTTCTATCTTCAGGGCTAGTTAGTTTCTCAGGCTGTACCGAGTTGCATAGGGAGCATTAGGCGCAATCCACAGCTACCTCTAGTATGGTGTGATAGGATTAGGGATTGCGGTCAGCAGAGTTCCCACGTCTCAGAGCTCGTCCATTGTTTTTGGTAATGGTCAGGTCACTTTGTGTGCTCTGAACTTCAAGGTCCATTGTGGTTCTGAATTACCTGTTCATAACACTAAGCTAAACTGAATATCCTACTTCCTGTCGGTGGGGTGTACACTGCAGAGGAGGAGCTAACTTTTTTATTTGCATAGCGTTAGCCTCCTAGTGGCAGCAGCATACACCCATGGTTTCCTGTGTCCCCCAATGAAGCGATAGAGAAAAAAATGTCTTAGAGGTGATCTCATTTATTTGTATAAATACATACAGTGGGGCAAAAAAGTATTTAGTCAGTCAGCAATAGTGCAAGTTCCACCACTTAAAAAGATGAGAGGCGTCTGTAATTTACATCATAGGTAGACCTCAACTATGGGAGACAAACTGAGAAAAAAAAATCCAGAAAATCACTGTCTGTTTTTTTATCATTTTTTTTGCATATTATGGTGGAAAATAAGTATTTGGTCAGAAACAAACAATCAAGATTTCTGGCTCTCACAGACCTGTAACTTCTTCTTTAAGAGTCTCCTCTTTCCTCCACTCATTACCTGTAGTAATGGCACCTGTTTAAACTTGTTATCAGTATAAAAAGACACCTGTGCACACCCTCAAACAGTCTGACTCCAAACTCCACTATGGTGAAGACCAAAGAGCTGTCAAAGGACACCAGAAACAAAATTGTAGCCCTGCACCAGGCTGGGAAGACTGAATCTGCAACAGCCAACCAGCTTGGAGTGAAGAAATCAACAGTGGGAGCAATAATTAGAAAATGGAAGACATACAAGACCACTGATAATCTCCCTCGATCTGGGGCTCCACGCAAAATCCCACCCCGTGGGGTCAGAATGATCACAAGAACGGTGAGCAAAAATCCCAGAACCACGCGGGGGGACCTAGTGAATGAACTGCAGAGAGCTGGGACCAATGTAACAAGGCCTACCATAAGTAACACACTACGCCACCATGGACTCAGATCCTGCAGTGCCAGACGTGTCCCACTGCTTAAGCCAGTACATGTCCGGGCCCATCTGAAGTTTGCTAGAGAGCATTTGGATGATCCAGAGGAGTTTTGGGAGAATTTCCTATGGTCTGATGAAATCAAACTGGAACTGTTTGGTAGAAACACAACTTGTCGTGTTTGGAGGAAAAAGAATACTGAGTTGCATCCATCAAACACCATACCTACTGTAAAGCATGGTGGTGGAAACATCATGCTTTGGGGCTGTTTCTCTGCAAAGGGGCCAGGACGACTGATTCGGGTACATGAAAGAATGAATGGGGCCATGCATCGTGAGATTTTGAGTGCAAACCTCCTTCCATCAGCAAGGGCATTGAAGATGAAACGTGGCTGGGTCTTTCAACATGACAATGATCCAAAGCACATCGCCAGGGCAATGAAGGAGTGGCTTCGTAAGAAGCATTTCAAGGTCCTGGAGTGGCCTAGCCAGTCTCCAGATCTCAACCCTATAGAAAACCTTTGGAGGGAGTTGAAAGTCCGTGTTGCCAAGCGAAAAGCCAAAAACATCACTGCTCTAGAGGAGATCTGCATGGAGGAATGGGCCAACATACCAACAACAGTGTGTGGCAACCTTGTGAAGACTTACAGAAAATGTTTGACCTCTGTCATTGCCAAAAAAGGATATATTACAAAGTATTGAGATGAAATTTTGTTTCTGACCAAATACTTATTTTCCACCATAATATGCAAATAAAATGTTAAAAAAACAGACAATGTGATTTTCAGGATTTTTTTTTCTCAGTTTGTCTCCCATAGTTGAGGTCTACCTATGATGTAAATTACAGACGCCTCTCATCTTTTTAAGTGGTGGAACTTGCACTATTGCTGACTGACTAAATACTTTTTTGCCCCACTGTATGTGGTCAGTACAAAGTAAAGGCTCCTGATTTATTCCTTCCAATGACCTTATGAAGGACCAATTGACTTTTGTTACATGTAGCGGAAAGTAGATTCCAGAAGTTACATTGGAAATGGTTCGATACAGTTAGTCATTGAGAGATGTCCTACAACAAGAGGTAGTAATGGCAAACACTATATCAGCATTTAAAAAGGGCTGGACATTTGTCAGGTGTTTGGCGACCTAATGTGAGTTGGGAATTAGCATTCCTAGAAACGTGACAAGGTGAAATAGGACCTGTTTACTTCACAGTCCATCTTTAATTAATTATTTGCTTGGTTTAAAGACATTATCAATTGTACAAAACATATTATGTGCCTTTTCAAGATTTTTACTTGTGATTTTTACATTATTTTTCTTATAGGTGTATTTTGATTGTGGAGCTGTACTAAACCCGGCAGACAGAGATCTTATTTTATCTCCAGGATTTCCCAACAACTACCTCCCTAGCTCTCACTGTCTGTGGCAGATCTTTGTTCCTGCAGGTTCTGCTGTTGGGCTGGAAATTCTGGATTTTGATGTATTTGATAGTTCTGTCAATGAGGAATCTGCAACTAGCTATTCGATTTCTGAATTTCCCAAATTCATCTCTAGCGCTGAGCACAAGAGAAAGAGAAAAAACTCTTCTACAGAAAATGATTTATCAAATAACATGGAAATTGGGCTAACGGAACAAAAGGTCGGCTATAAAAGTCAGTCCAGCATCCAGGTGTCCACAGAAACCTGGTCCAAGAGTGATGGAGGATATAAACCATTGACAGACTTACAAGATCCAAACCTTATGAGTAAAATGTCGAGCACAATTTCTGCAGACACAAGAAATTATGAAAGCAGGACTGAAGAAATCAACAAATCTAAGCATCTTCTAGAAGCAGTCACTAATAGAATGGAAACAATTCCCTTTGAACAGGTGAGTGAAGGTGTGCCATCAATAAGCATTGGAATGGACCCCTTCACTACACCACCTCCAGTACTGGAAATGTGTCCGCTTGATGTCCTCTATATCACTGACCTGGTCACTTACTCTTCTCGCTTTTGTGGATCCATTTCTCCCATAAATAAAAGTCTCGCCTTTGGGTCTCCTGATGAGATGATCGAGGTGATTTTGGAGCTTATTACAACCACTAACCGTGGCCGTGGCTTTGCAATCCTCTTATCTTACCATAACCAGTCTTTGATGACCACTATGGGTGTTCAGGAAAGACGGGGCAGGGAAGGTGTAGTGCTGTTGGCTGTGATTGCGGTTTCCATCACATTTGCTTTGATCCTTCTGCTGGTACTTTGCTTGACATATAGGTAAGAGTCTTCCAATACTGTTCTTACAACTTAAAATTGTATATATATTTTTTTTATATGAAACCCATGAGTAGATATTAATACTAGTAAGTCATGTATTGCCTTTGCGCTAACCATTAACTGACTACCATGTAACAACTAATATTTATGATTTAACAATGTACTACTGTATAGCATAAATGTTAGTCTGTATTAATTAAGGATTCATTAACTTAAGAGTTCTCTTCATAAGCCCTTAATAATGGCCGCAATGATCTGCATAAAGTTATAAAATCTATACTCCATCCCTAGACTTGGTCCCTACCAGTCTATAGATATAAACAATAACACATGACTGCTGCAGCCAATCAACAGCTGCTTTCACATGTTTGTCTGAGGGGACGAACAGTGTTTTTTCTGCTCAGACACAGGACTGAAATTTGTGGCGCTGCTCCAGTCAGAAAGTAAGGATGGTCTAATTACTATTTTTTATTTTTTTAAATGTGCAGAATCTTGTGGCCATTAATAAGAGTTTATCCAGTAGTAGAAACCCCCATTTAATTGTATTTCTGCTCTCTACACGATCTAATTTGTACAGAACCATAATGTCACACATGCAAGTTTAGGCTTTACTGTGCTCCTCATTCGTCACAGTATTTGTTTTGTTCAGATATTGTGCAAAAAAAAATAAAAGATGATGAGATGAAACATGTACACAAATAATCTCCCTCAAAAATGTACATGCAGCACTCGAAAAAGTATTGTTCACTGGCACCGGGTGCTCAAGTTGGCACACTGATGCTCTATTTTTTAGATTGTCCCACACAACAGTGTCCATTTACAAATTGGCCATTCATCTAATTGGGTAATTGAAGGAATTGAGCAGCTGCCTGTCTGTTAAATCAGAAAGCTGGATGAAATTATACCCTTTTGTGTGTCAATAGTCAGTCCTATTAACATTCCCCCATTTATTCCAACTACGTGACCCAATCACTGGTCAATGAACCTTGTCCAAGTTGGCTACACGTTATAGGCCAACAGTAAGCACTCCATGACGGTGGAAAATGATGAGGTCTAATGTCATACTCGAGAACATTTGGAGAATAGATGATGAGCTCACAAGAATGCATTTTAAAAAATCAAGACATTTGTTGCCAATAATAGTTTGAATATTTTGTAAGGCTTAAAGATAACTGTGTTAGACCTCTTCACACGTCCGTATAAAACGTGTACCATTGTCATCCGTTATTGGTGTGTCCCTTTTTAACCATCAGGGTGTCATCAGTGTTTATAAATAAAGACATTACAAAGCTTCTCCTATATGTTGCAATGTTAAATGAGACCGCACATGGGCAGCACAATGATGCCATCCATGTGTTTTACTTGTTTTTACAGAACCATAGTCTTGTGTTGTATTGTATCATCCATGCTGCCCATTAAAAAACAAAACAAAAAAAAAACACGTAAGCAGCCCCATTGGTAATAATAGAACCTTAGATTATCAAAGTCCAAGAAATTGTCCGTTACATGAAAGCATCAAAAAAATCCAACAGTATGACCTAGATCAATTACACTAGCAGGGGCATCCAAAAATAACCACTTACAAAAAATGTGCTCTTTTAAAGATTATATTATTAAAACATTCTTAAAACACATAAAGGCAATTAGAAAAATTAACAAGATACCTCTTATGTGAAGGAAGAACTGCCAGAGAAAACCGCATATGTATTGTGTTGAATTGAATGTCCATGTGGACTATGCTGGACAATATCAAATTTGGATATCAATAGGCTTATACACCATATAGTAAAAAATCCCAGACTTGATTTATTGTTCTCAACAGTCTCCTTTTAAGACATTGGCATGAAAAAGAAAGGGTACAAGTGCCCAAGTATATATACAGTACAGTATTGTATGAAAACAAATTATTATATGTTTACCTATTGAGGTGGTAATCCAAATGTAAGGTCCAGCGTGTTTTTGCGGGGTCTGGCATCGCTTCCCTCCATCCAACGCATGTTTCTTAATATCTTAGCCCCTTTCGGAAGTTTGATATTGTCCAGCATAGTCCACATGGACATTCATGTCAAAACAATACATATGCTTTTTCCTCTGGCAATTCTTCCTTCACACAAGAGGCATCTTGACAATCTTTCTAATTGAGTTTGTGTTTTAAGAATGTTTAATAAAATAATGTAATTTTTAAACGATCACATCTTTCGTGCTAGTGTAATTGATCTAGGTCATACTGTTGGATTTTTTTTTTTTTTTTATATAATGAAATCTTGTAGGATCCTTGGAAAAAACAAATGGATGATACACATACTGGAAATACGGACATGTGAAGGAGGCCTTATAGTACTCCTGAACTAGATGGTGTGTATTATTCACCCTTTTCACTCATGTATTTCATTTTTGTTATTGATAATATTTGCCTTATTGCAATTTTAATAATTAGCCAAATTCAAAGACTGAGATTATGTAGCACCTTATGGTTTTATGACATTGATAAAATAATTTTCATTAGGCTATATGCCTTTCAATCTACAGTGTGTATTGTACTTGGCTGTCTTCCTTTCTTCGCAGGCCACAGGGTGTATGTGGGCCATGAAATGGGCACAGTGCATGTTGCCAGTGGCTGTCATTTCTGGCTCCTATATCTGCCACTAGGATATCCTGGACTGTACCCTGTTTGTTGTGTGCTAGGTTTGAAAGGGTCATTTGTTTGTTAACCAGGAATTCTCTCCCTGTTTGGTCAGTGTGAAATAATGCCGCCTTTTATTCTTTCCAGGCAGTAGCTGCCAACAGTGTGCAGGACCAACATTATTCCACGCATGAATTTCTATTATTACATAATAGAATGTGTTTTATCCATTAGTTTGCATTGCTCTTGTATCCTATTGACCATTCAGAAAATCACGTGGTTAAAGCTATGTGAAGTGAAATGTACAGCACAAAGTCTGCTAAACCTGCTATAAACCTATTAATTGCAGGGGTGTATGAACTCATACTTTGCTGAACCCCAGTCCCAGCCCATAATGTGAACACCGTCATTTTTCTCGGCAGCACATGCCCTGTTTACACAAGATGAGATTATGCCGAGAACTATGGCTTTTAAGTGTTTTGCTCTTTCATCGGTTGATCAGCCTGTTATCAGTGGCCGATTGTACCTTTAGGCCATGTTCACACAGTGCGTTTTTTTCTGCGGAACCGCAGCGTTTTTGCCACTGCGGTTCGGCAGCTGTTTTCCATGCAGGGTACAGTACAATGTACCCTATGGAAAACAGGAACCACTGTGCACACGATCCTGAAATTCAGAAAAAAAAGCCGCGCTGAATAGCTGCGGGAAAAAAGAAGTACCATGTCACTACTTTTTTCGGAGCCGCAGCGGTTCTGCACCCATAGACCTCCATTGTGAGGTCAAACCCGCAGTAAAACCCGCAGATCAAAAATATATCTGCGGGTTTTATTGCGGTTTGTGGTGCCGAACCGCTGCAGCAGGAAGTGCGGGGAAGCGGGCGGAAGTGCGTGGGCGGAGTGTGGCTGCCCCGATGCCCCCCCGTGCTCCGATGCCCCCCCCCCGTGCTCCGATGCCCCCCCCCATGCTCCGATGCCCCCCCCGTGCCCTAATCTCCCCCCCTTATACTTACCGGGACTCCCGGTGTCCGTCCGGCCGTCTTCTCCCTGGGCGCCGCCATCTTGCAAAATGGCGGGTGCAAGCGCAGTGCGCCCGCCGAATCGGCCGGCCGGCAGATTCGTTCCAAAGTGCATTTTGATCACTGAGATATAACCTATCTCAGTGATCAAAATAAAAAAATAGTAAATGACCTTTGTCACCCCCATAGGTAGGGACAATAAAAAAATTGAGATTTTTTTATTTTTTTTTCTTCCACTGAGGTTAGAATAGGGGTAGGGTTAGGGTTAGGGTATTTTCAGCCATTTTAACCCTAAAAAACTTCCTAGAAAACACACTCTGCATAGAAAACTGCATAAAAAAACGCATGAAAAAATGCACCAAAAAAGCACCAAAAAAGCACCAAAAAAAGGACCTGCGTTTTCTGCAAAGAGCTGCGGTTTTTAGTCCTGAAAAAAAGGATGGAAATCAGGAACGTGTGAACATACCCTTAGACCTAACAGATTTTCTTTAAAAAAAAAAAAATGCAACTTGTGTGGGTTTTTGATTTGAACAAGTGGTTAATAAACAGGGAAAAACTTGAAATATTTAGTAGTTTGTTTTTAATTCACCTCATTTTAAGGAATGGGGAATATGGTCGATCTCCTTAAACAGATGTCCACCAGCTTGCCTTTTGAAGCTTGTTTCAATGAAACACTAGTGTCAAAAATAACTCTTTCCCCCCCCCCCCCCCATCCTTTCCCTCTTAAGAGATAAATCCTCACCCACCCAGCTGCTCTGGGGACACTTGGCTCAACCTGCAGTAAGGTAATTTCAAAGAGTGATTACAAAGCAAGTATGTATAATGTGCCCACAGTAGGCGCTTCATGTGATGCTCTGTCCGTACTGATGTTTTTATGTAATACCCTGACACCCATGTCCAGGGCCATATTTGGTATTCATGCTGCCCTAGGCACTTTAAGTTTTCACGTCCACTCCTGGTAAGTCATACTAAGAGCATGTGCCCACAACATCTGCTGGCGGATCCACTCCGTTACCCACCTAAAAAAAGCACTAAACTCTAAAAGACTGAATTTATGCGCTGCAGTGAAAAAATTACTTAAGCATATGTTCAGTCATTTGAGCTTCTTTTAACCGCTTCAGGCTTCCAAACATGTTAAGTGGTTGAACAAAGTGACCCAACTATTCCTCAGGCGGCTTAAACTTGAACTTGGAGCCGCTCACTAGTTTATTTAATACAATTAAATTAAAAAGCGGTCCCCAAAAGATGTCAGAAAAGATGACTGAAAAGAAGCAAAAAAAAGTAGTTTTAGCCCAAAAGACGCTGGCTTGTCATCAAGTCTTCTGCCTAAATACGTATTAAATTTGCAGAAGTCTAAATAACATTTGTGTGCACAAATCCCAAATCCTCCAATATGGACAGGTTCCGCTGACAGTCTGTGTATGGTTGCTCCTGACTGATGATGTCTGGGAAGATAAGGATCCATGTCTGATTTAGGCTAAGAGATGCTTATGTTCTCTGAATTATAAGCTCCCATAGGTGTCTGGTAGTGTGGATCTCTTATAGAGAATACAGAAGCGCTTGGCAAAGGGAGCACACATTTTTGAGAGAGTTGGGATGAGATAGCTGCCGGCAAAATGATCAGACAGTTGTCTATAATGTATGGGGCATTAGATAAACTCTTGTTCAGCTGACAGATATGGTCTAATTTAGACAGCTGTATAGTAAGCCCCGCTAGTATAACATCTACATTGATAATTCACCAGAACCACCATCAATACACAACTACATTACCAGAAGCATTATCAGCACATCAATATATCTCCAGAACCATCGTCCGCACATGGATACATCACCAGAATCACAGTCAGTACATGACTACATCAACAAAACAATCAATACAGAAAAACAGCATCATAACTACCATCAGTAGATAAATACCGCACCAAGATTAGTACAGTGATCCTTTGCAATGTCAGGTTAGCCCCCAGTTATACACTTGTATCGCATGAAACTGAAACTTCCAATATGTCCTTAATCGATGTGAATAACTTCTGTCATCATTGGGAAGAAAAGTATTCACATCGATTTTTTTTCTGGCTAACACGGTACCACAATACAGTTTGTTATTGCACAATATGTCCTTAACAATGGCAAGGAGATGATTGAAGTTGTCTTTGCAAACCATCATCAAACTATGGATCATACAGGAACCACAGCACTGATTAGTTGCAGGCTGAAGCACTAGTAAACATATAAAGAGTAACCTACAGGGGTCGTCTGAAGGCAAAGTAATTTTCATTCTAAATCCTTATATATTTAGCGCCATAATTTTAACTATTTTCAAATATACTTGTATTAAAAAATCCCTATCCATTCTAACTGCTTTTCTTTCATTTTTATTCTTCTTTTTTGCTGATGCTTCATTTGAAAATCCCAGTGCGTGCGCGTATACTCAAAGCGTCATCAGGGGGTAGAGGTTGTGGTCACTGTCACAGCCTGTCCCCCTGCCTGAAATGAAATCTCATAAGTGACGCTGATTTCGGGGGCTGAGCTAGTCCCTGCACGCTGTGTGTTGTGCACAATGACATTGTGCCTCTGTTGCTGGCTCAGATCAGTGATAATTAGCTGGCAAAAGTGCGGTGTCGGCATACCCAGCGTGCAGACACCAACACTGCCCCTGCAAGTGAAGTCACTGATCTCTGCAAGCCAGGTATTGTGGCACTGCTCTGTTGCCGGCTCATTATCTTTGATCTGAGCTGGCAGCAGAAGTGCACTGTCATTGTGCTCAACGCGCAAGAACTAGCTTAGCCCCTGAAATGAACGTCACTGATAACACTTTGTTTCATGGTGGGGTAGGGGCTGCGACGGTGACTGCAGCTTCTGCCCCCTTATAACGCTTCGTTTGAGTATCTCTGCATGCGCTGGGATTATAAAATGAAGCATCATTAAAAAGGAAGTAGGGAAAAAAAATAGAAAATGAATTAGTGTAGTTACGGAAGGATAGTGAATTTTTAATGCAAGTATATTAAAATATAGTTTATATTATGGCCCAAATAGATGGGGATATTAGAATGAAAATTACTCTGCCTTTGGACCACCCCTTTAGCTTTTGTGAAATATTTTCTATGTTTTATGTCCATTAATTCTGAGCCAGTTGGTGCAGCAATGTGTGCTAAGACCCCATCGATTGCTCAAAAGACCTCTTAGAAGTGCATGGCTCAGGAGACAGAACTATGACTTTATACTGCATCAGTTCTGCTCTGTGTGCTCTCCGGTCTCATCAGCTGCACCTTACGAAGGTCTTTTGAGCAATTGGTGGGGGACTCGGAATGATGTTCCCCCACGGATCTGCTCAGAATGAATTACCCGTCACACTATACGATTTACCTACGATCACGACCAGCGATATGACCTGGCCGTGATCGTAGGTAAATCGTAGTGTGGTCGCTAGGGAGCTGTCACACAGACAGCTCTCCAGCGACCAACGATGCCGAGGTCCCTGGGTAACCAGGGTAAACATCGGGTAACTAAGCGCAGGACCGCGCTTAGTAACCCGATGTTTACCCTGGTTACAAGCGTAAAACTAAAAAAAAACAAACAGCACATACTTACATTCTGGTGTCCGTCAGGTCCCTTGCCGTCTGCTTCCCGCACTGTGACTGCCGGCCGTAAAGTGAAAGCAGAGCACAGCGGCTGTGCTTTCACTTTCACTTTACGGCCGGCAGTCAGTGAGTGCGGGAAGCAGACGGCAAGGGACCTGACGGACACCAGAATGTAAGTATGTACTGTTTTTTGTTTTTTTTAGTTTTACGCTTGTAACCAGGGTAAACATCGGGTTACTAAGCGCGGTCCTGCGCTTAGTTACCCGATGTTTACCCTGGTTACAAGCGAACGCATCGCTGGATCGCATCGCTAGATCGCTAGATCGGTGTCACACACACCGATCTAGCGATGACAGCGGGAGATCCAGTGATGAAAGAAAGTTCTAAACGATCTGCTACGACGTACGATTCTCAGCAGGATCCCTGATCGCTGCTGCGTGTCAGACACAGCGATATCGTAACGATATCGCTGGAACGTCACGAATCGTACCGTCGTAGCGATCGAAATGGTATAGTGTGACGGTACCCTAAAATACATGAAATAATCTCTCAAACGTTTACTCTTTAAGGTGCATTTACACTGAAGCCGATTATTGCATTTACACATTGAAGCCAATTATTGCATTTACACTGAAGCTGATTATTAGTCTACCTAAACAGGCTGTCAATCATCAGATGCAGAAGCAAAACATTTGTTCGTATGGTGAAATTTTTAAGCTTACTTAAATAAAGACTGTCGCCCACAACATTGACGTGCATACACATTTATAATATGGATTGAAGCTCATACAAAAATCATACTAGTAAATGGCAATAGATTCATCAGGTAATACAATTGGAAAATAACCTGGTGCTCTGTATTAGTACCCCACAAATAGGTGTGGATATTTACTGCCACTTCAGCAATTACAGTGGGTACGGAAAGCATTCAGACCCCTTTAAAATTTTTCACTTTGTTTCATTGCAGCCATTTGGTAAATTAAAAATTTTTCATTTTCTCTTACCCCCATGACGGCACCACGGAGAGAGAGGGATCCGCCCTCAGGGACCGGAAACCTACAGGAGAAAAAGGCGGTAACTCTCTCCCACATCAGTTCGGTTTCCTGTCCCTGACAGGGAACCTGCAGTATGATCGACGTGGGATGGCGGGGGTCCATCGGTTCGATTACTGGCAGCGGGGGGCCCTGCTTCGGACATGGTGGATATCCCTCCCCAAAGGCCACGATCCCAGGGTCGACGGGCCTTGTGCATGAGCGGGGGAGAAGCAGTGAAGAAAGGGCCCAGTCTGCTTCTCCCTATAAAAAGATAGAAAACTGGTAATAGGTGACAGCGGTCACCTGGTGTCTTACCGCTGGTTCACCTTCGGGGCGTTGCGGAGCTCCCTCCGATGGGCTGTGTGCCGTTAAGATGGGCGGCATCTCGGGAGCCTCCTTCGGCGTGGTGATCTGGCAGGCAGTGGAATGGCGGCGCTTCTGATGCTCCCTCCAGGAAGCGGAGCGCCGGAGAAATGAGCGCACGCATACTGGCTGCAAAGCTTTCTGGGATTACTCAGTGCAGGGGTCACTTCCAGGGTGGCACATGGCATCTCTGGGTAATGGATGCAGCGGTCCTCCGCCCCGCTTACGGATAAAAGAGGCAGAAAACACGTGGCCGGTGCTCAGAAAATAATCTCACCATGAGTGAGAAGGAGCAATCGGCAAAAGAAATTCTGCAGTCCCCTCCGAAAAAGCGCCAACCACAACAACGTCATCAGCAGCAGCACCATCACCAGCAGCGACGACAGCATGATACTCCTTCCCAGCGTCGCAGCTCAG
Source organism: Ranitomeya imitator (assembly GCF_032444005.1). Taxonomy (NCBI): domain Eukaryota; kingdom Metazoa; phylum Chordata; class Amphibia; order Anura; family Dendrobatidae; genus Ranitomeya; species Ranitomeya imitator. The sequence goes on along the minus strand of NC_091282.1, from coordinate 286,793,104 downwards.
GATCTTAACGTAGCAGAGGCTCAGGTGGATCCGGAAGACCAATAACGGTTCAAGTCGAGGAAGCTACTCCTACGCCAGAACTGGGGAAGAAGTGTACAATGAAAACCAGGCACAAAGTATGTCCGATCTGCTCTGTAGAACTGCCTGCTACATGGGTAAAAAAACTCTGTGCATAGAAAATACCAATTCTGAAGAGTCCCCAAGATTTGCATCTGACTTAAAGCAGTTAATTAAATCCCAGTTAGAGGATGCGTTAAAAAGTGCCAAAAGCCTAAAAAGGAAACATAAGTCCAAACATAGATCCCCGGAGTTAAGTTCCAGCGAAGAAGATAGGAATAGTTATAATTCGGACAGTTTGCTCTCCTCTCTATCATCTTCTTCTTCCTCGGAGAGGGGCCGCAATTGCTTTCACATTGAGACAGACGCTTTAGTAAAAGCTGTTAGAACAACCACAGGATAAGTAGAGACCAAATCCAAAAAAAACGCGCAAGACTTTTAGAGGTCTAGAACAAAGGAAACGAAGAGCGTTTCCAGTAAATTATAAAATACATGTTCTGATAAAAAAAAAGTGGATAAGACCAGACAAAAAAAGTCCTCTTAACCCCAAAAAGGAAATATCCTATTGACGACCCAGCTTGTTCTTCCTGGACTAAGGCACCAAAACTGGATGTCGCCATTGCAAAAGCATCTAAAAAAATTTGAAGATATGGGGATCCTAAAGGACCCTATGGATAAGAAGGCTGAGGTATTTTTAAAAGGTTCTTGGGAAGCTGCTGGGAGGGAATAAAACCAGCTATAGCTGCCACATGTACCGCCAGAGCGTTAATGGTGTGGTTAGATCATTTACAATCACAACTAAAAGATAGATCTCTGAGAGAATCAGTCTTAGATTCAATTTTCAATAATGAAAGGAGCAGCTGCGTTTCTAGCAGACACCTCAATACACTCTGTGAGACTGGCGGCGAGAGCTGCTTCCTTTTCAAATGCAGCAAGGAGGGCTGCATGGCTCAAATGTTGGCCGGGGAACCTACAAGCGAAAGCCAAATTATGTTCCATACCCTGTGAAGGGGAGTTCTTATTTGGCCCTACCTTAGATGACATCCTGGAGAAAGCGGGGGACAAGAAAAAAGCCTTTCTGGTGTTCCCTAACCAATTATATAAACGGTCCTTTCGGAACAGAAAATTCATGCGTAGAAGGCCCCCTAAAAATCAGAAAGAAGGATGGGACAATAAAAAATATAAGGGAAAAGGCTACTTGTTTAACAAGCCTGACACCAAAAAACAACCCCAATGAAGGTGGTCCCCAGGTGGGAGGAAGACTGGCACACTTTCTTCCAGCCTGGGAAGAAATATCGGGGAGCGTATGGACACTAAATATAATAAAAACGGGGCTGAAACTAATATTCCATACAATGCCGTCTTGTCACTTTGTCATAACACCACAAAGGAAAGCGGAGGCCGAACAACTGGGCCTTCAAAAGGAGATACAAACGATATTAGCAAAGAATGTCCAACAGGAAGTCCCAAACCAGGAGAAAAGCATGGGATTTTACTCTTCTCAGTTTATTCTGACGAAACCGGATGGAACTTACAGGCCGATAATAAATTTAAAAACACTGAACCAGTACCTAGTGACGGAGAGTTTCAAAATGGAAACAATAAAGACATGTGTGAGAACGCTTTATCCGTCTTGTTTTATGACTGTCATCGATTTAAAGGATGCATACTACCATGTGCCCATCCACTCAGATTACCAGAAATTTCTCAGAGTGGCGGTATTAATGCAGGGAGAGTTAAAGCACTACCAATTCAGGGCTCTTCCCTTTGGCCTAGCCATAGCCCCGAGGGTATTTACAAAGTTGATGGCAGAGGCCATGGCTCACATCAGAGAGCAAAACATATTAATAGTTTCATATTTGAACGACCTCCTGGTAGTTGGCAAAACTTCTCTCCACTGCACTCAACAATTGAACAAAGTAATGACATCTCTGACAAATCTAGGTTGGATGTTGAACCTAGCGAAGTCCAGAATCATTCCAACCCAAGTACAGCAATACTTGGGGATAATAATAGACTCCAACCGGCAAGAATGTCGCTTCCCAGGGGAAAAAGTTTCAAACATGGTCCAACTGTTAGAACAACTCAGAGAGTCTCCAGTAGTAACTCTACGCAAAGCGATGTCCATATTGGGATCGATGACAGCCTGTCTTCCAGCGGTCCAATGAGCTCAGAGTCACACCAGAGACCTCCAGTGGGAGATCTTAGAAGCAGATTCTATGTTAAAAGGGGATTTAGAAAAGTATTTAAAAATCTCTTTGCAAGCAATACATTCCCTAGCTTGGTGGATAGATCCACACAATCTAACCTGGGGTGTTCCATGGGTATGGCCAATATCAATAACCCTAACTACCGATGCGAGTCCTTGGGGTTGGGGGGTGTTATGTAGGCAATCCAGTGACACAGTGTGCCAGCAATCAGAGCACATACAGTGATCTGACAATAACCCAAAAACAATAGAACGAGCTCTGAGACGTGGAATCTCTGTAGACCGCAATACCTGAACCTATCCTAAACACAACTAAAGGCAGCTGTGGATTGCGCCTGACACTACCTATGCAACTCGGCACAGCCTGAGGAGCTGACTAGCCTGAAGACAGAAAAACAAGCCTGACTTGCCTCAGAGAAATACCCCAAAGGAAAAGGCAGCCCCCCACATATAATGACTGTTAGCAAGATGAAAAGACAAACGTAGGGATGAAATAGATTCAGCAAAGTAAGGCCCGATATTTTAGATAGAGCAAGGATAGCAAAGAGAACTTTGCAGTCTACAAAAAACCCTAAAGCAAAAAACCACGCAAAGGGGGCAAAAAGACCCACCGTGCCGAACTAACGGCACGGCGGTACACCCTTTGCGTCTCAGAGCTTCCAGCAAAACGAATAGACAAGCTGGACAGAAAAAATAGCAACAAAAGCAAAGAAGCACTTATCTAAGCAGAGCAGCAGGCCACAGGAAAGATCCAGAAGCTCAGATCCAACACTGGAACATTGACAAGGAGCAAGGAAGACAGAATCAGGTGGAGTTAAATAACAAAGCAGCCAACGAGCTCACCAGAACACCTGAGGGAGGAAGCTCAGAAGCTGCAGTACCACTTGTGACCACAGGAGTGAATTCAGCCACAGAATTCACAACAGGGGGGCTCCTTTACACAATCAGAATGCTCAAGGGCCATGGTCGGAGGAAGAAAAACTGGGTTCCTCAAACATGTAAGAACTCTTAGCAGTAAAATACGCAATCATTCACTTCTTAAACTACCTCCATTCCCATCACGTGAGGGTGTTGTCGGACAACAAGGTGGTGGTAGCCTACTTGAATCACCAGGGGGGCACGAGATCACGTACACTGATAGAAGTGAAAAAATCCATTCTATTATTAGCAGAGACCAATCTGTCGTCATTATCAGCCCTTCATATCAAAGGGTCGGAAAATCGAACTGCAGATTATCTAAGCCGAACGCAATTGAAACGGAGAGTAGGAATTGAACCAGGCAGTCTTCAACCACATAGTACAGTTATGGGGTCTACAAGAAATAGATTTATTGGCAAACAACCAAAACCGAAAGACTCCGGCCCTTTGTTAAATCGACCCGTGCGGGAACCCGGTGACCCTAGATGCCTTTTCAATTCCCTGGAATTTTCGTCTAGCCTATGTCTTTCCCCCAATAGCGCTAATTCCTTTAGTGTTGAAGAAGATCAGGGAGGACGGAGCGAGAGTCATCGTGATAGCTCCCTTTTGGCCAAACAGAGCATAGTTCCCGTGGTTAAGGATAATGTCCGTAACAGACCCATGGGTCCTTCCACAGATTCCGAACCTGATGTATCAGGGGCCGGTAAATCACCCGCAAGTAAAGAACTTGCATATGACGGCCTGGAATTTGAAAGGAAGCTTCTAATCAAGAGAGGGTTCTCTTCAAACCTAGTTTCCACTCTTATGTTAAGTAGAAAGCCAGTGACTACTACGGCGTACGTGAAGGTTTGGCGGAGAGTTTTATCAGTATCAGGTGCCAGTTTATCTGAGGAATTCCCAATTCAGAAGGTACTAGAGTTTCTTCAGAAAGGGCTAGAAAAAGGCTTAGCAACAAGCACACTTAAAGTCCATGTAGGAGCGCTGGGGCCCCTTTACAACTACGACTTGGCGGGGAACCGCTGGATAAAGAGATTCATTAAGGCCTCGACCAGATCTAGACCAGTGGTACACCATACTCCACCTCCCTGGGATCTAAATGTAGTTCTCTCTGCACTAACTAAAGCACCTTTTGAGCCACTGTCCCAAGCCTCTTTAAAAATATCTCTCAAAACCTCCCTTCTTGTGGCACTAACATCAGCATGGAGGATTAGTGACATGCAGGCCCTATCTGCATACCCACCTCTGGCACGCATACTAGATGACAGAGTAATCCTTAAAACCGATCCATCCTACCTTCCTAAAATGGCATCACGTTTCCATAGATCTCAGGAAATCTCTTTACCCTCTTTCTGTCAAAATCCCAGAAATAGGAAAGAAGAACATTATACATACACTAGACGTTAAAAGATGTTTAGTCCAATATCTAGCGGCGACAAGGGACTATAGAAAGGATAGGTCTCTGTTTGTGTGTTTTCAGGGTCCAAATAAAGGACATAAAGCATCGAAAGCCACACTTGCAAGATGGATAAGGAAAACCATCATCCTCTCGTATTCGTCAAGTAATCAAGCTATTCCAGAGGAAGTCAGAGCTCATTCAACCAGATCGGTGGCTACCTCCTGGGCAGAGAGAGCAGGAGCATCAATTGAACAGATATGTAGGGCGCCCACTTGGTCGTCGTCTTCCACATTTTTTAAACACTACCAACTAGACCTGACTCCCTCTTCAGACCTCACCTTTGGCAGAAGGGTTCTAGAGGCAGTGGTCCCTCCCTAATGTACATCTATGAAATTCTCTCTGTGGTGCCGTCATGGGGGTAAGAGAATATCGTAGTTACTTATCGATAATGGTATTTCTCTGATCCCATGACGGCACCCGTACATTCCCTCCGTTCACGTGTGAGTGTGAACACTAGAGTTAGTCTTAATACTTAGTTAAGCGGTGCCTCTAATAAGTTAAAAATAACATTTTTTGTTTGATAACATTTAAGCTGAAGTTCTGTTAAGGCTCTGTAAACCAACTGATGTGGGAGAGAGGTACCGCCTTTTTCACCTGTGGGTTTCCTGTCCTTGAGGGCGGATCCCTCTCTCTCTCCGTGGTGCCGTCATGGGATCAGAGCAATAACGTTATCGGTAAGTAACTATGTTATTTTCACATTAACCCCTTTTTGACCTCGGACGGGATAGTACGTCTGAGGTCAGAAGCCCCGCTTTGATGCGGGGTCCGGCGGTGAGCTCGCATCAAAGCCGGGACATGTCAGCTGTTTTGAGCATGTGCCCATAATAGGCGCGGGCAGAATCGTGATCTGCCCGTACCTATTAACTAGTTAAATGCCGCTGTCAAACGCAGACAGCGGCATTTAACTACCGCATCCGGTGGGGCGGCCGGAAATGACAGCATCGCCGACCTCCGTCACATGATCGGAGGTCGGCGATGCTTCAGTATTGTAACCATAGAGGTCCTTGAGACCTCTATGGTTACTGATCCCCGGCAGCTGTGAGTGCCACCCAGTGGTCGGCGCTCACAGCACACCTGATTTTCTGCTACATAGCAGCGAACAACAGATCGCTGCTATGTAGCAGAGCCGATCGTGCTGTGCCTGCTTCTAGCCTCCCATGAGGCTATTGAAGCATGGCAAAAGTAAAAAAAAAAAAAAAAAAAAGTAAAAAAAATGTGGAAAAAATAAAAAAAAAATATAAAAGTTTAAATCACCCCCCTTTCGCCCCAATCAAAATAAATCAATAAAAAAAAATCAAATCTACACATATTTGGTATCGCTGCGTTCAGAATCGCCCGATCTATCAATTAAAAAAAGCATTAACCTGATCGCTAAACGACGTAGCGAGAAAAAGAATCGAAACATCAGAATTATGTTTTTTTAGTCGCCGCAACATTGCATTAAAATGCAATAACGGGCGATCAAAAGAACATATCTGCACCAAGATGCTATCATTAAAAACGTCATCTCGGCACGCAAAAAAAATAAGCCCTCAACCGACCCCAGATCATGAAAAATGGAGACGCTACGAGTATCGGAAAATGGCACAATTTTTATTTTTTTTTAGCAAAGTTTGGAATTTTTTTTCACCACTTATGTAAAAAATAACCTAGTCATGTTAGGTGAATATGAACTCGTACTGACCTGGAAAATCATAATGTCAGGTCAGTTTTAGCATTTAGTGAACCTAGCAAAAAAGCCAAACAAAAAACAAGTGTCGGACTGCACTTTTTTTGCAATTTCACCGCACTTGGAATTTTTTTCCCATTTTCTAGTACATGACATGCTAAAACCAATGATGTCGTTCAAAAGTACAACTCGTCCCACAAAAAATAAGCCCTCACATGGCCAAATTGATGGAAAAATAAAAAGGTTATGGCTCTGGGAAGGAGGGGAGTGAAAAACGAAAAATGCCAAGGTTATGAAGGGGTTAATGTACACTCTGCACCCCATCAAAACAAAAAACTGAAATATAGACATTTTTGTAAATTTATTAAAGAATAACTAAAATATCACATGGTCATAAGTATTCAGACCCTTTGCTCAGTATTGAGTAGAAGCACCCTTTTGAGCTAGTACAGCCATGAGTCTTCTAAGGAATGATGCAACAATTTTTTCACACATGGATTTGGGGATCCTCTGCCATTCTTCCTTGCAGATCCTCTCCAGTTCCGTCAGGTTGGATGGTGAATGTTGGTGGACAGCCATTTTTAGGTCTCTCCAGAGATACTCAATTGGGTTTAGGTCAGGGCTCTGGCTGGGCCAGTCAAGAATGGTCACAGAATTGTTCTGAAGACACTCCTTTGTAATTTTAGCTGTGTGCTTAGGGTCATTGTCTTGTTGGAAGGTGAACCTTTGGCCAAGTCTGAGGTCCAGAGCACTCTGAAAGAGGTTTTCATCCAGAATATCTCTGTACTTGGCCGCATTCATGGTTCCTTCAATGACAACCAGTCATCCTGTTCCTGCAGCTGAAAAACACCCCCATAGCATGATGCTGCCTCTACCATGTTTCACTGTTGGGATTGTATTGGGCAGGTGATGAGCAGTGCCTGTTTTCTCCACACATACCGCTTAGAATTATCACCAAAAAGGTTTATCTTCATCTCCTCAGACCAGAGAATCTTTATTTATCATAGGGTGGGAGTCCTTTATGTGTTTTTTAGCAAACTCTATGCGGGCTTTCATATGTCTTGAACTGAGGAGAGTCTTCCGTTGGGCGGCCCACTCTGCCATAAAGGCCCGACTGGTGTAAGGTTGCAGTGATAGTTGACTTTGTAGAACTTTCTCCCATCTTCCTACTGCATCTCTGGAGCTCAGCCACAGTGATCTTGGGGTTCTTCTTTACCTCTTACCAAGGCTCTTCTCCCACGATTGCTCAGTTTGGCTGGACAGCCAGGTCTAGGAAGACTTCTGGTGTCCCAAACATGTTCTATTTATGGATTATGGAGGCCATAGTGCTCTTAGGAACCTTGAGTGCTGCAGAAATTCTGTTGTAACCTGGTCTGACATTCACTGTAAGCTGTGAGATCTTATATAGACAGGTGTGTGCCTTTCCAAATCAATTCTATCAGTTTAATTAAACACAGTCGGACTCCAATGAAGAAGTTGAACCATCTGAAGGAGGATCACAAGGAAATGGACAGCATGTGACTTAAATTTGAGTGTCTGAGCAAAGGGTCGGAATACTTATGACCATGTGACATTTCGGCTTTTCTTTAATTTGCAAAAATTTCTATATATTTTTTTTTTCAGTCAAGATGTGGTGCAGAGTGTACATTAATGTGAAAAATAAACTTTTTTGAATTTACCAAATGGCTGCAATGAAACAGTGAAAAATTTAAAGGGGTCTGAATACTTTCTGTTCCCACTGTAATATAAATATTTAAAGAGCCCTCACTGCTGTTTCCTAATTAGACACATTAAGCAGTCTTGACCTACTGTAGATATATACACACAACTTTTGCATGTAGGTTTGAATTGCCCTCCCTTTTGCCCCTGTTAAAATAAATAATAATTTATAAATACTCTGATTCCATCACCATGTTTTCCTTAATTGTCTGCTACATTCCAGGATAAACATCCATACAACCGCGATCTTGGTGCCAATAAAAAAAAACAGTCTGAAATTGGGATATGGTACTCACCATCCCTTTTAAAATCCTCCCTTATTAGAAAAGGTTAAAACATAGCAGCAGGCTCCAAATATGACTATGTGGAGGAAGGTTGTTTCACGCTTCACTGCGCTTCAATGGGTCCTGGCTGAAAGGAAGTTGGGGGCTCCACCTCAAATAAGTATACTTCCCTGACACCTGCATAATGTTAACCCTTTCAAGAGCAGCACATACTAACATCGGATCATTAACATAAAATCGCTACATTATACAAAACCCTTCATAAAAATACTGACCTGTCCAATTATTCATTGAATCCTAACGGACCTCATGTCCTTGTGCGCATTATCCATCTGGCTTCTCTCCTCAATAGGAGTTGGTAATGAATACCCCTTGTATAGGAAAAATTTTACTTTTTCTAACCACTCTGCCACCCTTAGCATCTCAGGGTCTGAATGATTGACTTCATGGATGTAATTTTCTACACTTAAATAAATCATTTCTGGCCTCTAAGTACAGAGTTTAGTACTTTGCAGGCAGATATACCGTGCACTATTAGCCCATTGAGTTTCCAGGTGGGGAACAGGGACAATTTGGGTATGAATGCGGTTGTGGAAAATGCGGCTTTTTTTGATTAGTCTAATGAGGGTTCCGCAAGCACCATTACTCAAGCAAGTAGGACTAACAATACTCCTTTTAGCAGGGGTGAGTTCACCTATATGACGTCTATTGCCCAGGGTAATTTCATAGACGTAATTCAACACTGCCAGCTAATTTGAATAAAGAGGAATGTAAGACTTCAGAAGAAATAAAATAATGGAAAGATGTGATCATACGAGAGATGTATAAGGGCAGAAACATGATTCTTTTAGCAAGGGATTATTACATTCAGGAGGCCAATAGACAGTTGTCTGATAAAAAAAACAAACAACTATTTACCCCTATCGCAGGATCCAACTTTAAGATTTAAAAATAAAAAAGAGTGGTATTCACCTGCGCTGTCTACAAAAACGAACAATAAAATGAAAAATAGATGAATAAATGAATAAGCGAGCACTTACTTAATGAGTAATCATTGATTATGCAGTGGATGTTGCAATGGGTCCTTAAAGTACTACCAGAATCTTAGGGGAATGAGGAGAGAAAGAAAAAAAAAAAGGGGGGTAAATGTTTGTATTGGTGAATATAGTGAGACTAAATAGATTTATAATATATACTCACTCAGATATTAAATGGAAATGTGCAATGAAGAGACGTGATCCCTGTGTATCTGCAATTGATGCGGGTATTGTGATGACCACGGTTGCTTAATCTTCAGAGGTTTATAGTAGATGCCCCTGCTTGGATAAATGTACAACCTTTATAGGTAATGGTGGTTTTAAATAAATGTGGTCTAGTTTTCCCAGTACACAATAAACTTACTGCTGGTGGGAGTAGCGCAGGATTCCGTTAGGTTAAGGTAGTAAGATGACCATCAGATACTGGCTGACAAGGATTACTGTGATTAGAATTGATTGCCCATATGTTGAGATGAGGAGAAATGCTCCCCTAGTATGTTGGAGCACTAATATGCCACAATTGCTATGTGCACATAAAATATGCTATACTCACTGTGGTGCTGAGTGCGGAGGGAAGCGGTTCCGGAAAGTCTGAGCCACCGCTAGGTGTACCGCTATGACAGAGCGGTGGGTTAAGGAGAGAGTGGCGGCAGAAGCCGTGCGACCGCGAAACCTTGCGTGCCCCGGCCGGATGCAGCGCTGAGGTAGCGGTTGGAGAGGGTGGGCAGAGCTGCTGGTGACGTCACCACGCTACGGGGCTAAAGAGGACAGGTGTGCTAGTATAGCTAGTCAGCAAACCAATGCATTTCAAGGGCTCAGGCCCTCTTCATCAGGGTTAACCTGAGTATAGCATATTTTATGTGCACATAGCAATTGTGGCATATTAGTGCTCCAACATACTAGGGGAGCATTTCTCCTCATCTCAACATATGGGCAATCAATTCTAATCATAGTAATCCTTGTCAGCCAGTATCTGATGGTCATCTTACTACCTTAACCTAACGGAATCCTGCGCTACTCCCACCAGCAGTAAGTTTATTGTGTACTGGGAAAACTAGACCACATTTATTTAAAACCACCATTACCTATAAAGGTTGTACATTTATCCAAGCAGGGGCATCTACTATAAACCTCTGAAGATTAAGCAACCGTGGTCATCACAATACCCGCATCAATTGCAGATACACAGGGATCACGTCTCTTCTTTGCACATTTCCATTTAATATCTGAGTGAGTATATATTATAAATCTATTTAGTCTCACTATATTCACCAATACAAACATTTACCCCCTTTTTTTTTTCTCTCCTCATTCCCCTAAGATTCTGGTAGTACTTTAAGGACCCATTGCAACATCCACTGCATAACCAATGATTACTCATTAAGTAAGTGCTCTCTTATTCATTTATTCATCTATTTTTCATTTTATTGTTCGTTTTTGTAGACAGCGCAGGTGAATACCACTCTTTTTCATTTTATATACTTTACAGGTCTACACAGAACCTGTCACAATCACCAGCAGCACGCTACATTCAGCAATTTTGTTTCCCCACTAGGGACTATCAGGAGCGCCAGTGCTTTTTACTTTCTTTTTTAAGATTTAAAAATAACTTTCAAACTTTAATGCTCCAAGAAGTAATGTTTCTCCTTGCGCAGAGTGACATGTTAAACATGCGAGATGAGACTTAAAGCCGCAATGCTCCTTTGGGAATTATGCTAATTGTCTCTTCAGAGAGGAAGAGGACTAGAACTCTAGTGCCAGCTATAGGAAGTAGCAATCCTATAAGTCAATGTCGACCCTTTAACGAGCCTTGTTACATGACTTGGGCTAAAAGCCAAATTATGGAAAAAACTGTACCGGAGATGTCGGTGTCCATGTGTGTGTAATACTTCTGGCACACGTGTGGCAACCATGTGCCACCCGTATGCCGCATCAGTACCACACGCACGGGCACTAGGGAAGCAGCGACATAGTAAGCGCTGTTCATCGGTGTCGGGTGGTGAAGACTGCTCTGATCATTCTCCCCAGCTCTGCCAGCGATGAGCACGAGCAGGGGAGAATGATGAGTTATATTCAACTGATAAAAGCGACAACAGGTGGCGACTGAGTGAACTATTACCCCCATCAGTCTACACCTGCTGCCGCTAATAACAGTTAGTGCAGGCAGTGGCTGATGGGAGTATTCCTCACCCGCCAGCTGCGCAATAAATAAATAATCCGGTGTGAGTTCCCCTGTATTTTTGATAACCAGCCAGTTAAAACTCACAGTTGGGGGCTGCAACCCTCAGCTGTCAGTGTTAGCAAGGCTGGTTATCAAGAATAGAGGGGTCCCCACGCTTTTTAAAAAAATTATTTACTTTTTTTTTTTTTAATAAAAGGCATCGGGTCCCCCCCATTTTTGACTAGCAGTCTTAGTCTTGCTAAAGCTGATAGCTGGGGGCTGTTATTCTCAGGCTGGTAAGGGGCCATAGATATTGACCCCCTCCCCCCAGCCTAAAAATAGCAGCCCACAGACACCCAGAAAAAGCACATCAATTTATCTATGCTAATTCTGGCACTTTGCCCAGCTCTTCCCACTTGCACTATAGTGGTGGAAACTTGGGTTCATATTTTTGGAGTTGATGTCACCTTTTGTATTGTCTGGTGACATCAAGACCACAGCTTAGTAATGGAGAACCTTAATAATCCTATAGTTATATGGTAAATAGAGACACAGAAAGTATAAAGTCCTTTGTTTGAATTAAAACACACTTTTCCATTTTTAGTTAAAAATTACAAACACCGTTATACTCCCCTAATGCCTAATTCCACTGAAGCCCTCCTCTCCTGTTATAAAGCAAAAATAAAAAAACAATAATCTTTTATTTAATAACAATATCTCTCACCTGTCTGTCATTCTGTCCCACACCGTAATCCATGTCTGGGGAATAAATAGTTTTCAACCTGGACTGTGCCAAGATGCGACTGTCCAGGCTGAGAGCCACTGGTGAATGAGCTGCTGCGAGCGCAGCATCATTGACCAGCGGTGACATCATCGTGGTTATGGCTGGGCTGGGCTTCGTTCCAGCCGGGCTGGGCTTCGTTCCAGCCGGGCTGGGCTTCGTTCCAGCCGGGCTGGGCTTCGTTCCAGCCGGGCTGGGCTTCGTTCCAGCCGGGCTGGGCTTCGGTGACATCCTCACTGTGGGAAAAAGTCAGTGATTAGGTCACCGCAGTTCAGCTCAGTGAGTTCACAGCAGATCATGTGAGAATTTCTTCTGGAGAGAAGCCAGATGGATAATGCGCACAAGGTCCTTTGCAAGTCCATGAAAAATTGGACATGTCGGTGTTTTTATAAAAGGTTTTGTATAATGTGGTGATTTTATGTTAATGATGTTAGTATGTGCAACTCTTGAGAGTTCATTGATCAAAACATTAACATTTTATATATCTTGGAAAATAACACACTTTTTTTTTTAATTTTATTTTAGTACCTGTTAGGTCTCGAGTTCCCGCTTCTGCACAGGGGGAATCTCGAGCCATCTCCGCTGCGGTCTCCCATTCTTATCCAGCCACAGTGGAGTCTGCTCAGCAGGGACGTCGGTCCCAGTGTCTTGCTCAGTCTCACTCTGTACAGAGAGTTACTGCTGCTTCTTCAGCTTCTGCCATTAAAGCCAGTGTTGGTCAGCAGCGAGCGGACTTCTCTGGGACTAAGTCCTTGTCTGCACACACTGAGCATGCCCAGGGCAAGATCTCCCGTTGGAGATCGAGGGTCATGTGCTCAGGCCCTGAAGCACATTCCATTGGTCCTCTTGGCAGGTCTTGGAAGGGCAAAGTTTCTGTGGCCACTTCCTGTGCTGCAACTATATAAACTGCGCATGACCGCACGGCCATGCGCTAGTGTACATTTGCATACGTGTGTTTGTTGTGAGTGCAAGTCGTCCTTGGATACCCCTTCCCTATTGAATGTCTGTTCGCGGAAGGTGTATGGTTGCTATCTAGCGCCCGACTTATCCTACAGCACGAATCACACATTACAGCGTCCAATTGCTGTGACCGCCAGTACGGCGCCGTGCACTTCCTCTGTGCTTTCCTTACCCAAGCCTGGGTGGTTAGTGGCGTTCGTCAGTGCGGCACCGCATGCACTCTTGTGCTTTAATATTATTATTTAGTTTCCTTACACACCCAGTTGCGGTGTTGTGCCAGCAAGGGTCTAATCGGACTTCAATCCTAGTTGGGGTTGAGTTCGCTGACTACTTGCTCGCGCTCTATGTGCGGTACCGCGATCCTGTGACGCAACAGGATCGCTTCCTTCACGCTGGGTGAAGTTTAACCCACGTGTGTATACTTATGAGTACCGCCATTTAGTCCGTCATTACTTGGCAGCAGGTTCCATCTCTGCACGGTGGACCCCGGGCTGCGAACGCACCATACTCTATCTGTCTTAGTATTTGGTGCGTTCCGCTAGCCCTAACAGTACCTAAAAGAAAAAAAAAAAGAAAAACCCTGCTATAAAAGTTTGGAATTACTGTAATTTTACTGAACAGGATAATCATGTTCACACGTTTATTTTTATAGCCATAGCAGAGTTGCAGATTTTTTTTTTTTTTCTGCAGTTTTTTTTCCCATTTTCCCTTCAGGTGCTTCACAGGAACTGAAGCAATATGGAAGGAAAAAGTGACTTTTTTCTTTAAAATTTTACTTTAGATCCACTTTTTATTTTTATAAGGATAACAGGAAAAATTGCATCTCAAAATATGTAGTTCAATTTCTTCTGAACATGCCTATATCCCATATATGGAGGAAAACCACTGTTTGGGGAGCACTGTTCGACTTTTTGAACTCTGAATTGGCTCTAATTTGGAGCATATACCATGTCCTGTTTGGAGAGCCCCTGATGTGCCTAAACAGTGGAAATCCCCAACAAATGACCACATTTTGAAAACTAGATCCCTCAAGGAACTTATCTGACTGTATGGTGAGCACCTTGAACCCTCAGGTGCTGCACATAAGTTTACAATGTAGAGCCGTGAAAATAAAAATTCTAATTTTTTTTCCACAAAAATGATCTTTAAACCCCATTTTTTTTTTTCACAAGGGTGACTGGAGAAAATTGTCCCCAAAATCTGTTGTGCAGTTTCTCCTCAGTATGCTGATACCCCATATGTGGAGGAAAACCACTGTTGCGGCTCACGGCAAGGCTCGGATGGGAAGAAGTGATGATTTACAATGCAGACTTTGATGTAATTGTCTGCGGGCGTCATGTGACACAAGCGATCATATTGAAATGGAAGGAGTATCATACCACTGCAAATCTACCAAGACCTTGCCGTCCCTCTAAACTTTCATCTCAAACAAGGAGAAGACTGATCAGAGATGCAGCCAAGAGGCCCATGATCACTCTGGATGAACTGCAGAGATCTACAGCTGAGGTGGGACAGTCTGTCCATAGGACAGCAATCAGTCGTACACTGCACAAATCTGGCCTTTATGGAAGAGTGGCAAGAAGAAAGCGATTTCTCAAAGATATCCATAAAAAGTGTCATTTAAAGTTTGCAACAAGCCACCTGGGAGACACACCAAACATGTGGAAGAAGGTGCTCTGGTCAGATGAAACCAAAATCAAACTTTTTGGCAACAAACGATAGGTTTGGCATAAAGGCAACACAGCTCATCACCCTGAACACACCATCCCCACTGTCAAACATGTTGGTGGCAGCATCATGGTTTGAGCCTGCTTTTCTTCAGCAGGGGCAGGGAAGCTGGTTATAATTGATGGGAAGATGGATGGAGCCAAATACAGAACCATTCTTGTAGAAAACCTGTTGGAGTCTGCAAAAGACCTGAGACTGGGACAGAGATTTGTCTTCCAAAAAGGCAATGATCCCAAACAAAAAGCAAAATGTACAATGGAATGGTTTACAAATAAACGGATACAGGTGTTAGAATGACCAAGTCAAAGTCCAGACCTCAATCCAATCGAGAATCTGTGAAAAGAGCTGAAAACTGCTGTTCACGAACGATCTCCATCAAACCTCACTGAGCTTGAGCTGTTTGCCAAGGAAGAATGGGCAAGAATTTCAGTCTCTCAATGTACAAAACTGATAGACACATACCCCAAGTGACTCGCAGCTGTAATCGCAGCGAAAGGTGGAGCAACAAAGTATTAAGTTAAAGGGGCCGAATAATATTGCACACCCCACTTTTCAGTTTTTTTATTTCCACAAAAACTTAAAATAACCAATAAATTTCGTTCAACTTCACAATTGTGTTCCACTTGTTGATTCTTCACCAAAAATTTACATTTATTATCTATGTTTGAAGCATGATATGTGGGAAAAGGTTGAAAAGTTCCAGGGGACCGAATACTTTCGCAAGGCACTGCATATGATTTTTTTGCCTTCAACACTGACAATGAGGGAGAGGATACCACCTGGTGCAATCAGTTTTTGAATTTCCACAAAAATTTAAAATAACCAATAAATTTCATTCAACTTCACAATTCCACTTGTTGTTGCTTCTTCACCAAAAATTTACATTTGGTATCTTTGTTTGAAGCATGATATGTGGGAAAAGGTTGAAAAGTTCGCAAGGCACTGTATGTCTCCTGAATACCGGGTTTGGGACGAGCAGGATGACCTTTTCATGTATGCGGTGTGTACCAAATTTTATTCAGGTGTGCATGTGTTTTGGTCTAAACTTGATTTTTTTTTTCCTATTCTAAAACAAACAACCAGAGGTTGATCACTGATGTGCTTCAGTGATCAGCGCTCCTAGGCTGTACTTAGACACACGGATGTGATTCTTTTTCTGTGCTCACACTAACCAAATTAAGTAAAAAATACTGTAGTAGATGACGATTACTACAGTAAGTGTTTACTGTCCCTGTTTTAATCCCATCAATTCATCTATTTTTAATTCTTTTTGTCGCAGACAGTGATCAGCACTCGATGGATGTGATTTGTTCCTCTTTGACACGAACACTAACTCAATTCAGTAAAAATAGAATAGTAGATGACAATTACTACAGTATATTGTTGTTGTCTCTAATATAAATTATTTTTTTACTGACACTATCCCTAACTAATTTCAGTAAAAAAGTATTGTAATAGATGACTTTTACTACAGTATACTTTTACTGTCCCCAATCTACTCCTATCAACTAATCTAAATTATTTTTTACTCTATTATTTTTTACAAAAAGGAAACAAAAAAAGGGCAAAAAGGTCTTTGCCAAAACTGAGCGCGGGCGCCAATCAGTAGTGTGCGTCTGATCAGCGGCTGTAGGATGCACACACTGAGATGGTGCAAAGTGGTGGGAATTGGGGACAAAAAGACCTGAAAGACAGCTGGCACGAGTGCGGACCGGTGATTTACGTCACTGATCAATAGTTGGTGGCTGCAGGATGCACAGACGGGAGTGGTGCAAAGGGGGGGTACGTGGGAAAAAAGTGTGGAACACTGCAAACACAAATTGCATGTTAGTGATTTACATCATTGATCAGCGCTCAGTGGCTGTAGGACACACGAAGAATCTGCCAAAAATCAGGCAATCAAGTACTGATCAGCACTTGGTGGCAGAAGGGGGGAGGAGTGGTGAGAAAGGAGGGAAAAGGATGGAGAGGGGGATTAGGGTAGATTAGGAAAGATCTGGAACGGATCAGGAACTCTTTCTTCTTTGTTTACCGCCAGTAGCAACACTAGCAGTGGTGGCACAGGATTTTAAAAAAAAAAATGTCTGTGCACCACAAAGCTCAGCACAGCAGATCTCTCTGTGACCTCTCTCCTCACATCAGGGACCCGGGAGTCTTCATCCCAGGGGCTGGCTCTGACCTCCTTGACCATGACCGTTGTGATTGGCTGTTCAGTTCTGAACTACGGACAGCCAATCACAGCGTTTCTCAGTGTTTCAGGCAATCTACGATTGTGCTGTAATACTTGGCAACTCAGAGCTTCAACTCCCTCCATAAGTTTTCTATGAGATTAAGGTCTGGAGACTGGTGAGGCCACTCCATGATTCAATGTGCTTCTTTTTGAGCCACTCCTTTGTTGCCTTGGCTGTATGGTTTGGGTCATTGTCTTGCTGGAAGACCCAGCCACGACCCATTTTTAAAGTCCTGGCGGAGGGAAGAAGGTTGTCACTCCAGGATTTTAGGGTACAAGGCTCCATTCATTCTCTTATTGATGTGGTGAAGTAGTCCTGTGCCCTTAGCAGAGAAACACCCCAAAACCTAATGTTTCCACACCCATGCTTCACAGTGGGGACAGTGTTTTTTGGGGTCATAGGCAGCATTTCTTTTTTTCCAAACACGGCGAATTGAGTTAATGCCAAAGACTTCAATTTTTGTCACATGGGACCGCAGCACCATCTCCCAATCACTCACAGACTCCTCCAGATGTTCATTGGCAAACTTCAGACAGGCCTGCACATGTGCCTTCTTGAGCAGGGGGACCTTGCGAACACTGCAGGATTTTAAACCTTCGTTATAATGTGTTACCAATGGTTTTCTAAATGACTGTGGTCCCAGCTGCCTTGAGATCATTAACAAGTTCCCTTCGTGTAGTTTTTTTTTGGCTGATTTCTCACTTTCCTCATGATCAAGGATACCCCACAAGGTGAAATTTTGCATGGTGCCCCAGATCGATGTTGAATGACAGTAATTTTGTATTTCTTCCATTTTCTTACTATTGCATTAACAGTTGTCTCCTTCTCACTCAGGTTCTTATGGTTTTGTAGCCCATTCTAGCTTTGTGCAGGTCTATGATCTTGTCCCTGACATCCTTATAAAGCTCTTTGGTCTTGCCCATGTTGTAGATGTTAGAGTCTGATTGATTGAGTCTGTGGACACAAGTCTTTTCTAAGGCTGGCGTCACACTTAACGTATGACAAATCAGTCAGAGTCTCCCTGCTGAGAGTCGCACAAGTGTTCTTAGTATGGTCATCCACGTGTAATCTGTTTGTAATGCGATGATGCGATTTCCTCATATCTATGCATCCATATGGCATGCGTATGGCTTTACATTTCTCATTATAGAATGCTGTATATCAGCCCTGAAAGGTGATGGCCGTATCTCTTATCGGCCAAACCTGGTGACAGGTTCACTTTAAGCTCTCTACATCGTGTCTGTCAGTTTTTCAGTTTGCCAGCAGCAGGTGTAATATATGTTGCTATGCTGACACCAAAAAACACAGCTTTCATTCTTCACAGAGAACAACTCCATCACATTAGATCTTTCATCAATTGTGCGTCAAGTCACGTCAGTTATTGTATCCATGGTCATGACTGTAACCTCAGCTATAGAAAAGGATAGGAGAGCAGATCTCTAATATCAAGAGCAATAACTCTGGAGGGGCAAAGCATTTCGTTAATGCACATAAAAGGAGATCTTTCTCAGTTTTCTTTGGCATCGAGGTTATTTGCTTTGGTGCAAATATTCATGATGTACAATAACATAAGTATATTGTGGTACCGTGTTAGCCAGAAAAATCGAAGTGAATACTTTTCTGAACAATGATGACAAAAATATTCTCGAAGTGATACCTTTATTGGTTAACCAGAAAATGTATATATGTTTGCAAGCTTTCAGAGCACAGTGGCTCCTTCTTCAGGAGAGATTACAAATAGATTAATAAGAAAAAGGCACAACATTTAAGGGATACTACAGTAGGACATTTGTGCATGAGGTGGGAGCGGTGATGCTTCCTAAAGATAAGCCAAGGAAATCAAAGTAGGCATGTTCTTACAAATGGAGAGGCAGTGGGAATTAAGTTCTTAGTTGTCTGGAGTCCTGTGAATTGCATCCATGTAGTGACTCATAAATCCAGGTGTTAAATTTTGTCCTAGTAAGAAAGAATCGAGCATCATCATCCGTTTGAATTCCCAAATTTTTCTTTCTCTGTGGTCCTTAACCCCTTAGTGACAGAGCCAATTTGGTACTTAATGACCGAGCCAATTTTTGCAATTCTGACCACTGTCACTTTATGAGGTTATAACTCTGGAACGCTTCAACGGATCCCGCTGATTCTGAGATTGTTTTTTCGTGACATATTGTACTTCATGTTAGTGGTAACATTTCTTCGATATTACTTGCAATTATTTATGAAAAAAACGGAAATATGGCGAAAATTTTTAAAATTTTGCAATTTTCAAACTTTGTATTTTTATGCCCTTAAATCAGAGAGATATGTCACGAAAAATAGTTAATAAATAACATTTCCCACATGTCTACTTTACATCAGCACAATTTTGGAAACAAAATTTTTTTTTGTTAGGGAGTTATAAGGGTTAAAAGTTGACCAGCAATTTCTCATTTTTACAACACCATTTTTTTTTAGGGACCACATCACATTTGAAGTCATTTTGAGGGGTCTATATGATAGAAAATAATGAAGTGTGACACCATTCTAAAAACTACACCCCTCAAGGTTCTCAAAACCACATTCAAGAAGTTTATTAACCCTTTACGTGCTTCACAGGAACTGAAACAATGTGGAAGGAAAAAATGAACATTTAACTTTTTTTTGCAAACATCTTAATTCAGAACCATTTTTTTTATTTTCACAAGTGTAAAAACAGAAATGTAACCATAAATTTTGTTATGCAATTTCTCCTGAATACGCCAATACCCCATATGTGGGGGTAAACCACTGTTAGGGCGCACCGCAGAACTTAGAAGTGAAGGAGCGCCGTTTTACTTTTTCAATGTTGAATTGGCTGGAATTGAGATTGGATGCCATGTCGCGTTTGGAGAGCCCCTGATGTGCCTAAACAGTGGAAACCCCCCACAAGTGACACCATTTTGGAAACTAGACCCCTTAAGGAACTTATCTAGATGTGTGGTGAGCACTTTGAACCCCCAAGTGCTTCACAGAAGTTTATAACGTAGAGCCGTGAAAATAAAAAAATCGCTTTTGTTTACACAAAAATGATCTTTTTGCCCACAAATTCTTATTTTCACAAGGGTAGCAGGAGAAATTAGACCACAAAAGTTGTTGTGCGATTTCTCCTGAATACGTCGATACCCCATATGTGAGGGTAAACCACTGTTTGGGCGCACCGCAGAGCTTGGAAGTGAAGGAGCGCCGTTTTACTTTTTCAATGTAGAATTGGCTGGAATTGAGATTGGACGCCATGTCGCGTTTGGAGAGCCCCTGATGTGCCTAAACAGTGGAAACCCCCCACAAGTGACACCATTTTGGAAACTAGACCCCTTAAGGAACTTATCTAGATGTGTGGCGAGCACTTTGAACCCCCATGTGCTTCACAGAAGTTTATAACGTAGAGCCGTGAAAAAAAAAAATCGCATTTTTTCTACAAAAATGATCTTTTTGCCCACAAATTTTTATTTTCACAAGGGTAACAGGAGAAATTAGACCACAAAAGTTGTTGTGCAATTTCTCCTGAGTACGCTGATACCCAATATGTGGGGGTAAACCACTGTTAGGGCGCACCGCAGAGCTTGGAAGAGAAGGAGTGCCGTTTTACTTTTTCAATGTAGAATTGGCTGGAATTGAGATCGGACGCCATGTCGCGTTTGGAGAGCCCCTGATGTGCCTAAACAGTGGAAACCCCCCACAAGTGACACCATTTTGGAAACTAGACCCCTTAAGGAACTTATCTAGATGTGTGGCGAGCACTTTGAACCCCCATGTGCTTCACAGAAGTTTATAACGTAGAGCCGTGAAAAAAAAAAATCGCATTTTTTCTACAAAAATGATCTTTTTGCCCACAAATTTTTATTTTCACAAGGGTAACAGGAGAAATTAGACCACAAAAGTTGTTGTGCAATTTCTCCTGAGTACGCTGATACCCAATATGTGGGGGTAAACCACTGTTTGGGCGCACGGCAGAGCTCGGAAGGAAGGAGCGCCGTTTTGGAATGCAGACTTTGATAGAATGGTCTGCGGGTATTATGTTGCATTTGCAGAGCCCCTGATGTACCTAACCAGTAGAAACCCTCCACAAGTGACCCCATTTTGGAAACTAGACCCCCAAGGAACTTATCTAGATGTGTGGTGAGAACTTTGAATGCCCAAGTGCTTCACAGAAGTTTAGAATGCAGAGTCGTGAAAATAAAAAATATTTTTTTTTTCACAAAAAAGATTTTGTAGCCCCCAAGTTTTTATTTTCACAAGGGTAACAGGAGAAATTGGACTGCAATAGTTGTTGTCCAATTTATCCCGAGTACGCTGATGTGCCATATGTGGGGGTAAACCACTGTTTGGGCGCACGGCAGAGCTCGGAAGGGAAGGAGCGCCTTTTTGGAATGCAGACTTTGATAGAATGGTCTGTGGGCATTATGTTGCGATTGCAGAGCCCCTGATATACCTAAACTGTAGTAACCCCCCACAAGTGACCCCATTTTGGAAACTAGACCCCCCAAGGAACTTATCTAGATGTGTGGTGAGAACTTTGAATGCCCAAGTGCTTCACAGAAGTTTAGAATGCAGAGTCGTGAAAATAAAAAATATTTTTTTTTTTCACAAAAAAGATTTTGTAGCCCCCAAGTTTTTATTTTCACAAGGGTAACAAGAGAAATTGGACCCCAGAAGTTGTTGTCCAATTTATCCCGAGTACGCTGATGCCCCATATGTGGGGGTAACCCACTGTTTGGGCGCACGGCAGAGCTCAGAAGGGAGGGAGCACCATTTGACTTTTTGAGCGCAAAATTGGCTGTCGTGTTTGGAGACCCCCTGATGTACCTAAACAGTGGAAACCCCCCAATTCTAGCTCCAACCCCTAACCCTAATCCCAACCTGATCCATAATCCTAATCACTAACCCTAACCATAATCACAACCCTTACCCCAAAACAACCCTAATGTCAACCCTAACCATAACCCTAATCAAAACCCTAAATCCAACACACCCCTAATCCTAATCTCAACCCTAACCTCAAACCTAACCCTAATCCCAATACACCCCTAATCACAACCCTAACCTTAACCCTAATCCCAAACCTAACCCTAATCCCAAGCGTAACCCTAATGCCAACCCTAACCCTAATACCAACCCTAATCCAAACCCTAAACCTAATCCCAGCTCTAACCCTAACTTTAGCCCCAACCCTAGCCCTAACTTTAGCCCCAACCCTAACCCTAGCCCTAAGGCTACTTTCACACTTGCGTTGTTTGGCATTCCGTCGCAATCTGTCGTTTTGGACAAGAAACGGATCCTGCAAATGTGCCCGCAAGATGCGTTTTTTGCCCATAGTATTGCCGACGGATCGTGACGGATGGCCACACGTCGCGTCCGTCGTGCACTGGATCAGTTGTGTTTTGGCGGAGCGTCGGCACAAAAAAACGTTCAATGAAACTTTTTTTGTACGTCGCATCCGCCATTTCTGACCGCGCATGCGTGGCCGTAACTCCGCCCCCTCCTCCCCAGGACATAGATTGGGCAGCGGATGCGTTGAAAAACTACAGCTGCTGCCCACGTTGTGCACAATTTTCACAACGTGCGTCGGTATGTCGGGCCGACGCATTGCGACGGCCCCGTACCGACGTAAGTGTGAAAGAAGCCTAACCCTAAATTTAGCCCCAACCCTAACCCTAAATTTAGCCCCAACCCTAACCCTAAATTTAGCCCCAACCCTAGCCCTAACCCTACCCCTAACCCTAGCCCTACCCCTACCCCTAACCTAACCCTACCCCTAACCTAACCCTACCCCTAACCTAACCCTAGCCGTAACCCTACCCCTAACCCTAACCTAACCCTACCCCTAACCTAACCCTAGCCGTAACCCTAACCTAACCCTAGCCCTAACCCTACCCCTACCCTAACCCTACCCCTACCCCTACCCCTAACCCTACCCCTAACCTAACCCTAGCCCTAACCCTAACCCTACCCTACCCCTAACCCTACCCCTAACCCTACCCCTAACCTAACCCTAGCCGTAACCCTACCCCTAACCTAACCCTAGCCCTAACCCTACCCCTACCCTAACCCTACCCCTACCCCTACCCCTAACCCTACCCCTAACCTAACCCTACCCCTACCCCTAACCCTAACCCTAACCCTACCCCTAACCCTACCCCTAATTTTAGCCCTAACCGCTGTTCTCCTGCCGGCCGGCAGATGGAGACAGATGGCGGGCGCACTGGGCATGCGTCCGCCATGTTCTTCTGCCGGCGGCCAGGAGGAGCAGCAAGAGGATCCAGGGACCTAGGTGAGTATGCTAGGGTCCCCGAATCCCCCTATTTCTCTGTCCTCTGATGTGCGATCACATCAGAGGACAGAGAATTACACTTTACTTTTTTTTTTTTTTTTTTTTTTTTTTTGCGGTCGCCGGTAAACAGTTAATTACCGGCGATCGCAAAACAGGGGTCGCTAAAACCGACCCCCGATCATGCTCTTTGGGGTCTCGGCTACCCCAGGCAGCCGAGACCCCAAAGATTCTCCCGGTGCCGGCCGGCGGGCGCACTGCGCATGCGCCCGCCATTTTGAAGATGGCGGCGCCCACCGGGAGACACGAGGAGCATCGGGGGAGCTAGGTGAGTATTGGGGGGCCACCTGGGACCCCATTTCTCTGTCCTCCGATGTGCGATCACATCGGAGGACAGAGAAATTAAAAAGAGATCGCTTTTTTTTTTTTTTTTTTGCGATCGCCGGTAAACGGTTAATTACCGGCGATCGCAAATGCGGGGAGGGTTAAAAACCCCCCGAATCATGTTCTCTGGGGTCTCGGCTACCCTCAGCAGCCGAGACCCCGGAGAAAATCGGCCTGTGGGGGGCGCTATACACTTTTTCCACAGCGCCGTTAATTAACGGCGCTGTGGTTTAAGTACCCTAAGCGGCCGCCGTTAAAAGGCGTATCGGCGGTCGCTAAGGGGTTAAAATGACCTTTTAGTATTAAGTCAGCCCTCCCACCTCATGAACAAATGTCCTACTGCAGTATCCCTTAAATGTTGTGCCTTTTTCTTATTAATTTATTTGTAATTTTACCTGAAGTAGCCTCTGAGCTCTGAAAGCTTGCAAACATATTATTTTCTGGTTAGCCAATAAAAGTATCACTCAGAGAATACTTTTGTCATCGTAGAACAGAAAAAGTATTCACATTGGTTCAAATATTATATATATATGTGATTTATTTTTTTTTTATAATTTTGATTATACATATTTTCATAAATTTGCAAGAAATTTTGTGCATGAATTCTTGTGGACCAGTGCAGCTCACTTTTCTTTTAATTTGACTAATTGCTCTAATCAGTTGATGAGAGCTGATATAAATGAACAGCAATGTCATACTTACCCTTATTCATAGGATATAAGAGGTATCTTTTGTGCACCAGAAACGCGTTTGGTTCTGAGTAGGGTTGAGCGAAACGGGTCGTTCATTTTCAAAAGTCGCCGACTTTTGGCAAAGTCGGGTTTCATGAAACCCGATCCGACCCCTGTGCGGGGTCGGCCATGCGGTACGCGACTTTCGCGCCAAAGTCGCGTTTCAATGACGCGAAAAGCGCCATTTCTCAGCCAATGAAGGTAAACGCAGAGTGTGGGCAGCGTGATGACATAGGTCCTGGTCCCCACCATCTTAGAGAAGGGCATTGCAGTGATTGGCTTGCTGTCTGCGGCGTCACAGGGGCTATAAAGGGGCGTTCCCGCCGACCGCCATGTTACTGCTGCTGATCTGAGCTTAGGGAGAGGTTGCTGCTGCTTCGTCAGAAGCAGGGATAGCGTTAGGCAGGGTCCATTAACCACCAAACCGCTTGTGCTGTAGCGATTTCCACTGCCCAACACCACCTTCGGTGTGCAAGGACAGTGGAAGCTACATTTTTTTTTTTTTCCTCAGCGCTGTAGCTCATTGGGCTGCCCTAGAAGGCTCCCTGATAGCTGCATTGCTGTGTGTACGCCGCTGTGCAAACCAACTGCTTTTTTCAAAGCACAAATCCTCTTGTTCCTTCCTTTCTGCACAGCTATCTTTTTGGTTTGTACACACTTTTTATTTAATTTGTGCATCAGTCCACTCCTTATTGCTGCCTGCCATACCTGGCTGAGATTACTGCAGGGAGATAGTAATTGAAGGACACTCCCTGTTTATTTTTATTTTTTTTTGTGGGAGATTAAGATTGACATTTCTGCTAGAGTGCCATCCCTGTCTGTGTCATCTCTCACTCAGTGGGCCATAGAAAGCCTATTTATTTTTTTGCTTGATTTTGGTTCTAAAATCTACCTGAAAAAATCACTACATCAATCAGTGGGAGAAAAATATTGGCCTCAGGGCTTGTGTGCCACTCCTGACTCCTGTGTGCATCATCACTCACTCAGTGGGCCATAGAAAGCCCTTTTTTTTTTTTTTTTGCTTTATTTGGGTTCTAAATTCTACCTGAAAAAATCAATAAATCAATCAGTGGGAGATTAATATTGGCCTTTGGGCTTGTGTGCCAGTCCTAAGCGTGCCATCTCTCTCTCTCAGATAGTGGGCCATAGAAAGCCTATTTATTTTTTTTAATGGGTTTATAAATTTTCCCTGGAAAAAAAAAAAAAAAGTGGGAGATTAATATTGGCCTCTGGGCTTGTGTGCCAGTCCTGAGCGTGCCATCTCTCTCACAAATAGTGGGCCATAGAAAGCCTATTTATTTATTTTTTTTTTGTTTTATAAATTCTCCCTTAAAAAAAAAAGGGAGATTAACCCCTTCCCGACCTGTGACACAGCGTATGCGTCATGAAAGTCGGTGCCAATCCGACCTGTGACGCATATGCTGTGTCACAGAAAGATCGCGTCCCTGCAGGCCGGGTGAAAGGGTTAACTCCAATTTCACCCGGCCTGCAGGGACAGGGGGAGTGGTAGTTTAGCCCAGGGGGGGTGGCTTCACCCCCTCGTGGCTACGATCGCTCTGATTGGCTGTTGAAAGTGAAACTGCCAATCAGAGCGATTTGTAATATTTCACCTAAAAAAATGGTGAAATATTACAATCCAGCCATGGCCGATGCTGCAATATCATCGGCCATGGCTGGAAATACTAATGTGCCCCCACCCCACCCCACCGATCGCCCCCCCAGCCCCCCGATCTGTGGCCCGCTCCCCTCCGTCCTGTGCTCCGCTCCCCCGTCCTCCTGTCCGCTCCCCCCGTGCTCCAATCACACCCCCCCGTGCTCCAATCAAACCCCCCCGCACTCCGATCCCCCCCCGTGCTCCGATCCACCCCCCCTGCACACCGATCCACCCCCCCTGCACACCGATCCACCCGCCCGCACACCGATCACTCTCCCCCATGCTCCGATCCCTCCCCCCCCGTGCTCCGACGCCCCCCCGTGCCCTGATCTCCCCCCCCCTGTGCCCTGATCTCCCCCCCTTATACTTACCGATCCTGGCGGGGTCCGTCCGTCTTCTTCCCCGGGCGCCGCCATGTTCCAAAATGGCGGGCGCATGCGCAGTGCGCCCGCCGAATCTGCCGGCCGGCAGATTCGTTCCAATGTGAATTTTGATCACTGTGATATAATCTATCACAGTGGTCAAAATAAAAAAACAGTAAATGACCCCCCCCATTTGTCCCCCATAGATAGGGACAATAATAAAATAAAGAATTTTTTTTTTTTTTCACTAAGGTTGGAGTTAGAACTAGGGTTAGGGGTAGGGGTAGGGGTAGGGGTAGGGTTAGGGTTAGGGTTTCGGTATGTGCACACGTATTCTGGTCCTCTGTGGATTTTTCCGCAGCGGATTTGATAAATCCGCAGTGCTAAACCGCTGCGGATTTATGGCAGATTTACCGCGGTTTTTCTGCGCATTTCACTGCGGTTTTACAACTGCGATTTTCTATTGGAGCAGTTGTAAAACCGCTGCGGAATCCGCAGAAAGAAGTGACATGCTGCGGAATGTAAACCGCTGCGTTTCCGTGCAGTTTTTCCGCAGCATGTGTACAGCGATTTTTGTTTCCCATAGGTTTACATTGAAATGTAAACTCATGGGAAACTGCTGCGGATCCGCAGCGTTTTCCGAAGCGTGTGCACATACCTTTAGAATTAGGCTATGTGCACACGGTGCGGATTTGGCTGCGGATCCGCAGCGGATTGGCCGCTGCGGATCCGCAGCAGTGTTCCATCAGGTTTACAGTACCATGTAAACCTATGGAAAACCAAATCCGCTGTGCCCATGGTGCGGAAAATACCGCACGGAAACGCTGCGTTGTATTTTCCGCAGCATGTCAATTCTTTGTGCGGATTCCGCAGCGTTTTACACCTATTCCTCAATAGGAATCCGCAGGTGAAATCCGCGGTAAATCCGCAGGTAAAACGCAGTGCCTTTTACCCGCGGATTTTTCAAAAATGGTGCGGAAAAATCTCACACGAATCCGCAACGTGGGTACATAGCCTTAGGGTTAGGGTTGGGTTGGAATTAGGGTTGTGGTTAGGGTTAGGGGTGTGTTGCGGTTAGGGTTGTGGTTAGGGTTACGGCTACAGTTGGGATAAGGGTTAGGGGTGTGTTGGCGTTAGAATTGAGGGGTTTCCACTGTTTAGGCACATCAGGGGGTCTCCAAACGCAACATGGCGCCACCATTGATTCCAGCCAATCTTTTATTCAAAAAGTCAAATGGTGCTCCTTCCCTTCCGAGCCCCGACGTGTGCCCAAACAGTGGTTTACCCCCACATATGGGGTATCAGTGTACTCAGGACAAACTGGGCAACAATTACTGGGGTCCAATTTCTCCTGTTACCCTTGAGAAAATAAAAAATTGCTTGCTAAAACATCATTTTTGAGGAAAGAAAAATGATTTTTTATTTTCACGGCTCTGCGTTGTAAACGTCTGTGAAGCACTTGGGGGTTCAAAGTGCTCACCACATATCTAGATAAGTTCCTTGGGGGGTCTAGTTTCCAAAATGGGGTCACTTGTGGGGGGTTTCTACTGTTTAGGCACACCAGGGGCTCTGCAAACGCAACGTGACGCCCGCAGACCATTCCATCAAAGTCTGCATTTCAAAAGTCACTACTTCCCTTCTGAGCCCCGACGTGTGCCCAAACAGTGGTTTACCCCCACATATGGGGTATCAGCGTACTCAGGAGAAACTGGACAACAACTTTTGGGGTCCAATTTCTCCTGTAACCCTTGGGAAAATAAAAAATTCTGGGCTAAAAAATTATTTTTGAGGAAAGAAAACATATTTATTATTTTCACTGCTCTGTGTTATAAACTTCTGTGAAGCACTTGGGGGTTCAAAGTGCTCACCTCACATATAGATAAGTTCCTTTCGGGGTCTAGTTTCTAAAATGGGGTCACTTGTGGGGGGTTTCTACTGTTTAGCCACATCAGGGGCTCTGCAAACGCAACGTAACGCCCGCAGAGCATTCCATCAAAGTCTGCATTTCAAAACGTCACTACTTGACTTCCGAGCCCCGACATGTGCCCAAACTGTGGTTTACCCCCACATATGGGGTATCAGCGTACTCAGGAGAAACTGTACAACAACTTTTGGGGTCAAATTTCTCCTGTTACCCTTGGGAAAATAATAAATTGCAGGCTAAAAAATCATTTTAGAGAAAATAAAATTTTTATTTTATTTTCATGGCTCTGCGTTATAAACTTCTGTGAAGCACTTGGAAGTTCAAAGTCCTCACCACACATCTAGATTAGTTCCTTTGGGGGTCTAGTTTCCAAAATGGGGTCATATGTGGGGGATCTCCAATGTTTAGGCACACAGGGGCTCTCCAAACGCGACATGGTGTCCGCTAACAATTGGAGCTAATTTTCCATTCAAAAAGTCAAATGGCGCGCCTTCCCTTCCGAGCCCTGCCGTGTGCCCAAACAGTGGTTTACCCCCACATATGAGGTATCGGCGTACTCGGGAGAAATTGCCCAACAAATTTTAGGATTCATTTTATCCTATTGCCCATGTGAAAATGAAAAACTGAGGCGAAAAGAATTTTTTTGTGAAAAAAAAAGTACTTTTTCATTTTTACAGATCAATTTGTGAAGCACCTGAGGGTTTAAAGTGCTCAATAGGCATCTAGATAAGTTCCTTGGGGGGTCTAGTTTCCAAAATGGGGTCATTTGTGGGGGAGCTCCAATGTTTAGGCACACGGGGGCTCTCCAAACACGACATGGTGTCCGCTAACGATGGAGATAATTTTTCATTCAAAAAGTCAAATGGCGCTCCTTCCCTTCCGAACCTTACCATGTGCCCAAACAGTGGTTTACCCCCACATGTGAGGTATCGGTGTACTCATGAGAAATTGCCCAACAAATTTTAGGATCCATTTTATCCTGTTGCCCATGTGAAAATGAAAAAAATTGAGGCTAAAAGAATTTTTTTGTGAAAAAAAAGTACTTTTTCATTTTTACGGATCAATTTGTGAAGCCCCCGGGGGTTCAAAGTTCTCACTATGCATCTAGATAAGTTCCTTGGGGCGTCTAGTTTCCAAAATGGGGTCACGTGTGGGGGAGCTCCAATTTTTAGGCACACGGGGGCTCTCCAAACGTGACATGGTGTCCGCTAAAGAGTGGAGCCAATTTTTCATTCAAAAAGTCAAATGGCGCTCCTTCCCTTCCAAGCCCTGCCGTGCGCCCAAACAGTGGTTTACCCCCACATATGAGGTATCAGCGTACTCAGGACAAATTGGACAACAACTTTCGTGGTTCAGTTTCTCCTTGTACCATTGGGAAAATAAAAAAAATGTTGCTAAAAGATAATTTTTGTGACTAAAAAGTTAAATGTTCATTTTTTCCTTCCATGTTGCTTCTGCTGCTGTGAAGCACCTGAAGGGTTAAAAAACTTCTTGAATGTGGTTTTGAGCACCTTGAGGGGTGCATTTTTTAGAATGGTGTCACGTTTGGGTATTTTCAGCCATATAGACCCCTCAAACTGACTTCAAATGTGAGGTGGTCCCTAAAAAAATGGTTTTGTAAATTTCGTTGTAAAAATGAGAAATCGCTGGTCAAATTTTAACTCTTATAACTTCCTAGCAAAAAAAAATTTTGTTTCCAAAATTGTGCTGGTGTAAAGTAGACATGTGGGAAATGTTATTTATTAACTATTTTGTGTCACATAACTCTCTGGTTTAACAGAATAAAAATTCAAAATGTGAAAATTGCGAAATTTTCAAAATTTTCGCCAAATTTCCGTTTTTATCACAAATAAACGCAGAATTTATTGACCTAAATTTACCACTAACATGAAGCCCAATATGTCACGAAAAAACAATCTCAGAACCGCTAGGATCCGTTGAAGCGTTCCTGAGTTATTACCTCATAAAGGGACACTGGTCAGAATTGCAAAAAACGGCCAGGTCATTAAGGTCAAAATAGGCTGGGTCATGAAGGGGTTAATATTGGCCTTTGGGCTTGTGTGCCAGTCCTAAGCGTGCCATCTCTCTCTCTCAGATAGTGGGCCATAGAAAGCCTATTTATTTTTATTTTTTTTTAATGGGTTTATAAATTTTCCCTGGAAAAAAAAAAAAAAGTGGGAGATTAATATTGGCCTCTGGGCTTGTGTGCCAGTCCTGAGCATGCCATCTCTCTCACAAATAGTGGGCCATAGAAAGCCTATTTATTTATTTTTTTTTTGGTTTTATAAATTCTCCCTTAAAAAAAAAAGGGAGATTAATATTGGCCTTTGGGCTTGTGTGCCAGTCCTAAGCGTGCCATCTCTCTCTGTCTCTCAGATAGTGGGCCATAGAAAGCCTATTTATTATTTTTTTTATTGGGTTTATAAATTTTCCCTGGAACAAAAAAAAAAAGTGGGAGATAAATATTGGCCTCTGGGCTTGTGTGCCACTCCTGACTCCTGTGTGCGTCATCTCTCACTCAGTGGGCCATAGAAAGCCTTTTTTTGTTTTATTTGTTTTCTAAATTCTCCATGAAAAAAATCATTTTATTTTCTTTGGTTTCTAAATTCTCCATGAAAAAAATCATTTTATTTTCTTTGGTTTCTAAATTCTTCCTGAAAAAATCATTTTATTCTATTTTTTTTTTTCCTAAAGTCTCCCTGCAAAAAAAAAAAAAAAAAAACAAATCAGTGGGAGATTAATATTGCCCTTTCTGCTTGTGTGCCAGTCTTGACTCCTGGGTGTGCCATCTCTCTCTCTCTCTCTCCAATTGTGGGCCATAGAAAGCCTATTATTTTTTTAGCTTGATTTGGGTTCCAAAATCTACCTGAAAAAATCACTACATCAATCAGTGGGAGATAAATATTGGCCTCTGGGCTTGTGTGCCACTCCTGACTCCTGTGTGCGTCATCTCTCACTCAGTGGGCCATAGAAAGCCTTTTTTTGTTTTATTTGTTTTCTAAATTCTCCCTGAAAAAATCATTTTATTCTATTTTTTTTTTTTCCTAAAGTCTCCCTGAAAAAAAAAAAAAAAACAGTGGGAGATTAATATTTACATTTGTGCTTCAGTGACAGTCCTGCGTGTGTGGCATCTCTCTCATTTGTTGCCACCAACAACAGAGTGTGTAACATTGTGCCTGATTTTCGTTGTGGTCTCACTCACCTGTAAAGGGGTAGCTAAATCATACTGAAGTTATAGCTCACCGTGTAATTTGTGTGACAGCAACAAATACCGTTAGTTTGTTTACGTTTTTAAAACAATGAGGAAGTATGGTGGAAGAGGTCGTGGCCGGGGGCGTTCATTGTCAGCTGGTAATGAGGGTAGTGGTAGTGGTGGAGCATCAACTGGTCGTGGGAAAAAAAATATTGCACCTAAGTCTGGAGCTGTGGAGCCAGGTTCGTCGTCTGGCTACACAAGGCCTCGAACGCTCCCTTTTCTGGGAGTAGGAAAACCGCTTTTAAAGCCGGAGCAGCAAGAGCAAGTTTTGGCTTATCTTGCTGACTCAGCCTCTAGCTCTTTTGCCTCCTCTCGTGAAACTGGTAAATGTCAAAGCAGCGCGTCGTTAGTGGATGTTCACGGTCAGGGACAAGTCGCTTCCTTGTCCTCTTCAGCAAAAACAACAACAGAGAAGAATGCAGCAGGCGACACAACGGGTTACTCCATGGAGCTCTTTACACATACCGTCCCTGGCTTAGAAAGTGAAGCAGTTAACAGTCCATGCCCATTACAAGTTGAATCTGACATGGAGTGCACTGATGCACAGCCACAGCCAGACTACTATGCTGGTCCTTTGACTCAGACCACAACATTGCCCTCGCAGGGTAATGATCAAGAATCAGACCCTGATGAGACTATGTTGCCCCATCACGAACGCTATACCACCGACCGACACGGTGACACAGACGAAGTTGCACACGAGCTACAAGAAGAGGTAATAGATGACCCAGTTCTTGACCCCGATTGGCAGCCATTGGGGGAACAGGGTGCAGGCGGCAGCAGTTCTGAAGCGGAGGAGGAGGGGCCGCAGCAGGCATCAACATCGCAACAGGTTCCATCTGCCGGGCCCGTATCTTGCCCAAAATGCGTGGCAAAGCCAAAACCTGTTGGAGGACAGCGTGGCCATCCGGTTAAAGCTCAGTCTGCAATGCCTGAAAAGGTATCCGATGCTAGAAAGAGTGCAGTCTGGCATTTTTTTAAACAACATCCAATTGATCAGCGCAAAGTCATCTGTCAAAAATGTTCAACTACCTTAAGCAGAGGACAGAATCTGAAAAGTCTCAATACAAGTTGCATGCATAGACATTTAACCACCATGCATTTGCAAGCCTGGACTAACTACCAAACGTCCCTTAAGGTTGTAGCACCCTCGGCCAATGAAGCTAGTCAGCAACGCAACATCCCTTCCGGCAGTGTAGGGCCACCATTTTCCGCACCACCTGCAGTATCTGTGCAGGTTTCTTTGCCAGGCCCAAAGCAGTCAGGGTCAGGGAATCACCAGTTTCGTAGTAGGAAACACTGCATCTAGGGCACCGGTGGCAACAATACCATCTCCCACCGTCTCTCAGTCTGCCATGTCCACCGGCACCCCCGCTAGTTCCACGATCTCCAGCTCTCCAGTCCAGCTCACCCTACATGAGACTATGGTTAGAAAAAGGAAGTACTTAGCCTCGCATCCGCGTACACAGGGTTTGAACGCACACATAGCTAGACTAATCTCGTTAGAGATGATGCCCTACCGGTTAGTTGAAAGCTAAGCTTTCAAAGCCCTGATGGACTACGCTGTACCACGCTACGAGCTACCCAGTCGACACTTTTTTTCCAGAAAAGCCATCCCAGCCCTCCACCAGCATGTTAAAGAGCGCATCGTCCATGCACTCAGGCAATCTGTGAGCACAAAGGTGCACCTGACAACAGATGCATGGACCAGTAGGCATGGCCAGGGACGTTACGTGTCCATCACGGCACACTGGGTAAATGTGGTGGATGCAGGGTCCACAGGGGACAGCAAGTTTGGGACAGTTCTGCCTAGCCCACGGTCTAGGAAACAATTGGCTGTAGCCGTTCGCACCCCCTCCTCCTCCTCTTCGTCCTCCTGCAGAAGCGAGAGCTCGTCCACAGACCGCAGTCGCACAACCACTCCATCCGCAGCTGCCACTGTTGCACACCAGGTCTCCCATTATGGGGCAGCTACTGGCAAACATCAGCAGGCTGTATTGGCTATGAAGTGTTTGGGCGACAACAGACACACCGCGGAAGTTCTGTCCGAGTTCTTGCAGAAAGAAACGCAGTCGTGGCTGGGCACTGTAGATCTTGAGGCAGGCAAGGTAGTGAGTGATAACGGAAGGAATTTCATGGCTGCCATCTCCCTTTCCCAACTGAAACACATTCCTTGCCTGGCTCACACCTTAAACCTGGTGGTGCAGTGCTTCCTGAAAAGTTATCCGGGGTTATCCGACCTGCTCCTCAAAGTGCGTGGACTTTGCTCACATATCCGCCGTTCGCCCGTACACTCCAGCCGTATGCAGACCTATCAGCGTTCTTTGAACCTTCCCCAGCATCGCCTAATCATAGACGTTGCAACAAGGTGGAACTCAACACTGCACATGCTTCAGAGACTGTGTGAACAGAGGCGGGCTGTTATGTTTTTGTGGGAGGATACACATACACGGGCAGGCAGTAGGATGGCAGACATGGAGTTGTCAGGTGTGCAGTGGTCGAAGATTCAAGACATGTGCCAAGTCCTTCAGTGTTTTGAGGAATGCACACGGCTGGTTAGTGCAGACAACGCCATAATAAGCATGAGCATCCCCCTAATGCGTCTGCTGATGCAAAGTTTGACGCACATAAAGGATCAGGCGTCTGCAGCTGAGGAAGAGGAAAGCCTTGATGACAGTCAGCCATTGT
Organism: Ranitomeya imitator; assembly: GCF_032444005.1. Lineage (NCBI taxonomy): Eukaryota > Metazoa > Chordata > Amphibia > Anura > Dendrobatidae > Ranitomeya > Ranitomeya imitator. The sequence goes on along the minus strand of NC_091282.1, from coordinate 286,758,615 downwards.
CTGGCCAGGGCAGTGTACAGGACGAGGTAGCGGGCGAAGAGGAGGAGGAGGACGAGGAGGAGGATGGGGATGATTATATTTTTAATGAGGAAGCTTTTCCGGGGCCACTGGAAATTGGTGGCGCGGCAAGGCCGGGTTCTGGTTTTTTGAGGGACACAAGTGACGTGGATTTGCCTGAAACTGCCCCTCAACCAAGCACAACCGCAGATTTGAGAACTGGAACTTTGGCCCACATGGCGGATTATGCCTTACGTATCCTCAAAAGGGACACACGCATAACTAAAATGATGAATGATGACGATTACTGGTTGGCCTGCCTCCTTGATCCTCGCTATAAAGGCAAATTGCAAAATATAATGCCACATGAGAACTTGGAACTAATATTAGCAACCAAACAATCAACTCTTGTTGACCGTTTGCTTCTGGCATTCCCTGCACACAGCGCCCGTGATCGTTCTCACACGAGCTGCAGGGGCCAGCAGACCAGAGGAGTTAGAGGGGCAGAAATCAGAAGTGGCGTTGGCCAGAGGGGTTTTCTGACCAGGTTGTGGAGTGATTTTGCTATGACCGCAGACAGGACAGGTACTGCAGCATCAATTCAAAGTGACAGGAGACAACATTTGTCCAGTATGGTTACAAACTATTTTTCATCCCTTATCGATGTTCTCCCTCAACTGTCATTCCCATTTGATTACTGGGCATCAAAATTAGACACCTGGCCAGAATTGGCAGAATATGCATTGCAGGAGCTTGCTTGCCCGGCAGCTAGTGTCCTATCAGAAAGAGTATTCAGTGCTGCAGGTTCAATACTAACAGAAAAAAGGACTCGTCTGGCTACCCAAAATGTAGATGATCTAACCTTCATTAAAATGAACCACAACTGGATTTCGAAATCTTTTGCCCCACCTTGCCCGGCTGACACCTAGCTTTCCTATGAAAAGGTCTTGCCTGTGGACTATTCTGAATGCCTTTTCCAATCTCGTAATTTTCTGCACCTGATTGTCCAGCATACGACATGTTTACACCTCACTAAATGGCCAAACTCCCCACACGGGGCCGTGATATCGACACTTGGCGACAGCACCCATGAGAGTGCAGTTTGTCTGAAGAGGTGGGTGAGCCCGCTTTTGGTCGACGGCACTGCCACTGGGTCCCTCCTAGTACAATAAAGTGTCTCTGGCGGTGGTGGTGCGCACCCAACGTCAGACACACCGTTATAATATGAGGGGCCCTGGGCCTGTACCGCCGGCCACAAGACAGTTTCCCCCCACCCCAGCTCAAACAGTGCTCTACCACTTGCAAAATTATCTCACAGCTCCACCAATGTTTAGTCTATGCGCTGACATCCTTCAATGCCTGCCACTGACAATACCATTGTATTGACATTTTTGTTATGTTAGGCCTTCGATGCCTGTCTGTGGTCACTCCTTCCACTAGGCCTCCACTGACCACACCACTGCTGCCCGTGTACCCCTGTAACCAATTTAAAATTGCCTACAGCCATGTGTTATTATTTTAGGCCTTCGATGCCTGTCTGCGGTCACTCCTTCCACTAGGCCTCCACTGACCACACCACTGCTGCCCGTGTACCCCTGTAACCAATTTAAAATTGCCTACAGCCATGTGTTATTATTTTAGGCCTTCGATGCCTGTCTGCGGTGACTCCTTCCACTAGGCCTCCACTGACCACACCACTGCTGCCCGTGTACCCCTGGAACCAATTTAAAATTGCCTACAGCCATGTGTTATTATTTTAGGCCTTCGATGCCTGTCTGCGGTCACTCCTTCCACTAGGCCTCCACTGACCACACCACTGCTGCCCGTGTACCCCTGTAACCAATTTAAAATTGCCTACAGCCATGTGTTATTATTTTAGGCCTTCGATGCCTGTCTGCGGTCACTCCTTCCACTAGGCCTCCACTGACCACACCACTGCTGCCCGTGTACCCCTGGAACCAATTTAAAATTGCCTACAGCTATGTGTTATTATTTTAGGCCTTCGATGCCTGTCTGCGGTCACTCCTTCCACTAGGCCTCCACTGACCACACCACTGCTGCCCGTGTACCCCTGGAACCAACATCAGAAAATATAAAAATAAGTATTTTGCTTATAAAAAAGAAAATACTGGAGAGATATCAAATGCAGACATTTTAACATTAAAAACAAACACATACAACAAAAATCTGGTACAGTACTAAAAATGGCCACCAGCTACAATAACTTTCTCCTGCAAGTAGTTAACTGAAAGGTTTTTTCAATTTTAAACACAGATATGGCATCCACCGAGTGTTGTCCTGTCGCGTCTTCTTTATATTATTGCCAAGAAGATGCAAAACAATGAAAATAATAAAATCATTATTTACCAAAAAAATAGAGTAAGTCAAAACCACATTGCAAATAAACATTCATTACAAATAAAGAAGCAGGGCGCGTCCGAGGGTGAGTATATACCTAATAAGAATATAATCACCCTCGGACGCGCCCTGCTTCTTTCCGACAGCCTTCCTTCCTAAGAATCAGCCCTTCCGTGGTGTAGAGAGAGGGTTTGTTACACTCCAAGGTGTTCCCCAGGTTGCCTTTCCTGAGCTTCGATCTTCCGGCTCTCGTTTAGTAGTTGTTGGAAACTACGCTGCATTAGGCCTACAAATTGGGTATGGGGTGTAGAGAGATGGTGTGTTACACTCCAAGGTGTTCCCCAGGTTTCCTCTCCATTGCTTCGATCTTCCGGCTCTCGTTTAGTAGTTGTTGGAAACTACGCTGCATTAGGCCTACAAATTGGGTATGGGGTGTAGAGAGATGGTGTGTTCCACTCCAAGGTGTTCCCCAGGTTTCCTCTCCATTGCTTCGATCTTCCGGCTCTCGTTTAGTAGTTGTTGGAAACTACGCTGCATTGGGCCTACAAATTGGGTATGGGGTGTAGAGAGATGGTGTGTTCCACTCCAAGGTGTTCTCCAGGTTGCCTTTCCTGAGCTTCGATCTTCCGGCTCTCATTTAGTAGTTGTTGGAAACTACGCTGCATTAGGCCTACAAATTGGGTATGGGGTGTAGAGAGATGGTGTGTTCCACTGTAGAGAGATGGTGTGTTCCACTCCAAGGTGTTCCCCAGGTTTCCTCGCCAATGCTTCGATCATCATGCTCTCGTTTAGTAGTTGTTGGAAACTACGCTGCATTAGGCCTACAAATTGGGTATGGGGTGTAGAGAGATGGTGTGTTCCACTGTAGAGAGATGGTGTGTTCCACTCCAAGGTGTTCCCCAGGTTTCCTCGCCAATGCTTCGATCATCATGCTCTCGTTTAGTAGTTGTTGGAAACTACGCTGCATTAGGCCTACAAATTGGGTATGGGGTGTAGAGAGATGGTGTGTTACACTCCAAGGTGTTCCCCAGGTTTCCTCTCCATTGCTTAGATCTTCCGGCTCTCGTTTAGTAGTTGTTGGAAACTACGCTGCATTAGGCCTACAAATTGGGTATGGGGTGTAGAGAGATGGTGTGTTCCACTGTAGAGAGATGGTATGTTCCACTCCAAGGTGTTCCCCAGGTTTCCTCGCCAATGCTTCGATCATCATGCTCTCGTTTAGTAGTTGTTGGAAACTACGCTGCATTAGACCTACAAATTGGGTATGGGGTGTAGAGAGATGGTGTGTTCCACTCCAAGGTGTTCTCCAGGTTGCCTTTCCTGAACTTCTATCTTCAGGCTCTCATTAAATTGTGGTTAAACGGAACAACTGCATTTGGCGTACTAGTTGGTTTGGGGCCTACTATCGGTGTCTGCCGCTCCTTGCTGTTCTCCTGGTTTCCTGTCCTGAAATTCCGTTTTCAGGCGCTCGTTAAGTAGTTGTTAATGTTAGACTGCATTTGGCCTACTAGTTGGGTTGGGGCCTACTATCGGTGTCTGCCACTCCTTGCTGTTCTCCTCCACTGAACAAAGCTGTGCCGCCTGTTTACTACTGTTGCCAATTTTGAACTGCATTTCGACTACTTACTGATTTGGGCCTACTCTCTGTGTCAGCCTCTCATTCCAGTTGTCCTCCACTGCAATGCCCCCTGATTAGTCCTGTGTTACCAATTTTGAACTGCATTTAGCCCACTTTATTCTTTGGGCCTATATCTGTGTTTCCTCCTCATCCTGCCCATTGCCCAGCCAGTGATAGATGAGTCTGCTGGTACATTGACCCATAACGCAACATTTCCCGTGCACGCTACACTGCAAGATTGTGACCCTGCTGAAAGTCAGGTCCCCCTTCCCGCATACCATACCACCTTACACGGGGACAAACAGGAAGGTGCAGATGAAAGTGCAGGTTCCTTCATCAGGTGGGGGGAGGAATACTAGTTGGCGACGTCACTGGCACAGGGCCTCTCATGGTACGCAAAAGTGTTGCTGCCGGTGGGAGGCGCCCCCGCCGTGCAAACACACCGCTGTACTTTGAGGGGCCCTGTGCCAGTGCCAATGCCAACGAGTGGGCCCCCCCTGCTTGCTCAGGTTCACAGCACTTGCAAAGTTGAAATACTTACCTCTCCCTGCTCCACTGCCGTGACGTGGTCCAGATTTCCTGGGCCCACTAATTACTTGAACCAGCCCTACCCACCACAACTTTAGCCAAATGACCCCCAATTTCAAATGCCTTCCAATTATTATAAGGTAAATTACGCTTGACAAGCTTCATTAAGAAGAATGGATGGTTTTGACATTAAAATGGGCACTCTAGGTGTTTTCCTGGCCCCCACTCACTGCCGACTATGCTGCCCCATTGACTTGCATTGGGTTTCGTGTTTCGGTAGATCCCGACTTTAAGTCATAATCGGCCGATTTCACTCGACCCGACTTTTGAGATAGTCGGGTTTCGCGAAACCCGGCTCGACTCTAAAAAGGTCAAGGTCGCTCAACTCTAGTTCTGAGGTTTCGGTTTTTTAATTACTAAAAATCTTTAATGTTACAGAAATAAAGATTTCAACTTTTAATTCCTGGTTGGATATGCTAACGAATACCCTCACGCTCTTCAGTTCTATATGGCTGTAATCATCAGTGGGTGCAGCACCATCAGATTGACTCAAGCCTAAACTGAAGATCGCAGGCCGTCAACGTTGTGAGCTCCTTTATTGCCTCTCCCTTCTTCCCTCATTTACTGATGTAAATTCTCAGCGTAGAGCACAGGATAAATGTGAACTGATCCAAAAATGTTCTGCACCCCAAAATCCCACGAATGAAAGCTTCTACTCATCCCACAAAAAAAAAAAAATCATCACTCAGGTTTGCCACCTGTTAACAGAAATGTAGGTGTCCACATCTAGAAATCTTGACAGTGCCATTACTGGGCACTACAATGACATATTTGCATTTTCACTTAGCAATAGCCATTGCTGGCAAAATCATCATAACTGTAGATGAATTCCCAGAGGGGGATTCTACACTTCTGACACTTAGGGGCTCTGTACATGGAGTCCGCAAACTATTCTCCAAAAATTTGTTCTGCAACAGTCAAATAGCACTCAGTCCCTCCCGAGTCTCACCGTGTGGCCAAACAGTACTATACAGCCACATATGAGTTATACACTCAAAAGAAATTGGGTAATAAATTATGTAGTCGTTTTCACCTATTTCTCCTTGTGAAAATGTAAAAATCTGTGGCTAAAACATTACAGCAGTAAAAATTAAATTTTTGTTCTTCACCGTTAACCCCTTCATGACCTTAGACGAGTCCATTCGTCTAGGTCAGCTGGTACTTACCGACTTTGGATGTATGGACATGTCATATCTTTAAAACGGCATTGCGACCGTAGTCATTGACTACTACAAGTACAGTCATTGATAGACCATTATTTTTAATCTTTAAAGAATCCAAAATAAACAGGGTCTGTACCACAGAACTGAACTCGGAAATCATAGGCCAGTGACTTAAACTCTACTGTGGGTACAATCCTGGAGGGTATTATAAGTGATGCTGTGCTGGAGTATCTGAAGAGGAATAACCTCATGACCCAATATCAACATGGGTTTACGAGGGACAGTTCCTGTCAGACTAATCTGATAAACTTCTATGAAGAGGTAAGCTCCGGACTGGACCAAGGACACGCAGTGGAAGTGGTGTATACAGACTTTTCAAAAGCTTTTGATACGGTGCCTCACAAAAGGTTGATACATAAAATAAGAACAGTGGGAATAGGGGAAAATATGTGTAAGTGGGTTAAGAACTGGCTCAGGGATAGGAAACAAAGGGTGGCAATTAAAGGGAATCTGTCACCCCATTTTAGGCCTATAAGCTAGAGGTACCTTCACACATAACAATATCATTAACGATATCGTTACAACGTCACGCTTTTTGTGACGTAGCAGCGATCCCGCTAACGATCTCGTTATGTGTGACAGCGACCAACGATCAGGCCCCTGCTGGGAGATAGTTGGTCGTTGGGGAATGATCAGGGCCTTTTTTTGGTCGCTGATCACCCGCTGTCATCGCTGGATCGGCGTGTGTGACGCCGATCCAGCGATGTGTTCACTTGTAACCAGGGTAAATATCGGGTTACTAAGCACAGGGCCGCGCTTAGTAACCCGATATTTACCCAGGTTACCATTGTAAAAGTTAAAAAAAAACAAAACCGTACATACTCACATTCCGATGTCTGTCACGTCCCCTGCCGTCAGCTTCCCTGCACTGACTCGGCGCCGGCCATAAAGCAGAGCACAGCGGTGACGGTTTTTTTTGTTGTTTTTTTTTTACTTTTATAATGGTAACCAGGATAAATAACGGGTTACTAAGCGCTGCCCTGCACTTAGTAACCCAATGTTTACCCTACCCTGGTTACCCGGGGACTTCGGCATCGTTGAAGACAGTTTCAACGATGCCGAAGTCTTTTCCCTGATCGTTGGTCGCTGGAGAGAGCTGTCTGTGTGACAGGTCCCCAGCAACCACACAACGACTTACCAACAATCACGGCCAGGTCATATCGCTGGTCGTGATCATTGGTAAGTCGTTTAGTGTAACGGTACCTTTAGGCCTCTGCCATCAGGGGCTTATCTACAGCATTCTATAATGCTGTAGATAAGCCCTCGATGTAACCTGTAAGATAAGAAAAACAGGTTAGATTATACTTACCCAGGGGTGGTCCCGATCCGGTTCGATGGGCGTCGCGGTCCGGCGCCTCCCATCTTCATACGATGACATCCTCTTCCTTGCTTCCTGTCGCGGCTCCTGCGCAGGTGTACTTTGCCCTGTTGAGGGCAGAAAATACTATTGCAGTGCGCAGCACCGGTAAGGTCAGAGAATCCCTGCGACTACGCACCTGCAGTACTTTGCTCTGCCTTCAACAGGGCAGACAAAGTATGCCTGCACCGGATCCGCAGCGTGAAGAGAAGAGGAGGACGTCATCGTAAGAAGATGGGAGGCGCCGGACCCAGACTGCGACACTTATCGGACTGGACCGCACCTGGGTGAGTATAATCTAACTTGTTTTTCTTATCTTTCAGGTTACATCGGGGGGCTTTTCTACAGCATTATAGAATGCTGTAGGTAAGCCCCTGATGGTGGTGGCCTTAGCTTATAGGCCTAAAATGGCGTGACAAATTCCTTTTAATGGATCACACTTGTACTGCATCACAATTAACAGTGGCGTACCACGGGGTCAGTATTGGGCCCGCTTGTTTTTAACTTATTAATGACCTTGTAGGAGGCATGCAGAGTAGTATTTCAATTTTTTCAGATGACACTAAACTCTGCAGAGTAATCAGTACAGAGGTGGACAATTTTATATTATAGGAGGATTTATGTAAACTAGAAGCTTGGGCTGATAAATGGCAAGTGAGCTTTAAAGGAGATAAATGTAAGGTCATGCACTTGGGCAGAAGAAATAAGATGTATAATTACCGTATGTGCTTAATTGTAAAACACTGGGCAAAACTGTCACTGAAAAAGACCTGGGTGTATGGGTGGATGACAAACTCACATTTAGTGGCCAGTGTCAGGCAGCTGCTGCAAAGGCAAATAAAATAATGGGATGCATTAAGAGTCATGGATGCTCATGAGGAGAACATAATTTTACCTCTATAAAAGTCACTAGTTCGACCACACTTAGAATACTGTGTACAGTTCTGGTCTCCGGTGTATAAGAAAGACATAGCTGAACTGGAGCGGGTGCAGAGAAGAGCGACCAAGGTTATTAGAGGACTGGGGGTCTGCAATACCAAGATAGGTTATTACACTTGGGGTTATTTAGTTTGGAAAAACGAAGGCTAAGGGGTGATCTTATTACAATGTATAAAAACAAGAGGGGACAGTACCAAGACCTTTCTAATGATCTTTATACTCGTAGACCTGAGACAGGGACAAGGGGGCATCCTCTACGTCTGGAGGAAAGAAGGTTTAGGGTATGTTCACACGTTCAGGATTTCCATCCTTTTTTTTTTCAGGACTGTTTTTTTAAAAAACTGCAGCTCTTGGCAGAAAACGCAGGTCCTTTTTTTGGTCCTTTTTTGTCCTTTTTTGATGCGTTTTTTGATCCTTTTTTTTTATGCAGTTTTCTAACCCTAACCCTAACCCTAACCCTACCCCTAACCCTACCCCTAACCCTAACCCTACCCCTACCCCTATTCTAACCTTAGTGAAAAAAAAAAAAAATTCTTAATTTTTTTATTGTCCCTACCAATGGGGGTGACAAAGTGGGGGGGGTGTCATTTACTATTTTTTTATTTTGATCACTGAGATGGGTTATATCTCAGTGATCAAAATGCACTTTGGAGCGAATCTGCCGGCCGGCAGATTCGGCGGGCGCACTGCGCATGCGCCCGCCATTTTGCAAGATGGCGGCGCCCAGGGAGAAGACGGCCTGACGGACACCGGGACGCCGGGTAAGTATAAGGGGGGGAGATTAGGGCACGGGGGGGGCATCGGAGCACTGGGGGGGGCATCGGAGCACGGGAGGGGGGCATCGGAGCACGGGGGGGCAGCCACACTCCGCCCACGCACTTCCGCCCGCTCCCCCGCACTTCCTGCTGCAGCGGTTCTGCACATCAAATCGCAGTAAAACCCGCAGATATATTTTTGATCTGCGGGTTTTACTGCGGTTTTGACCTCACAATGGAGGTCTATGGGTGCAGAACCGCTGCGGTTCAGGAAAAAGAAGTGACATGCTCCTTCTTTTTTGCCGCAGCTATTCTGCGCGGCTTTTTAAACGAAATTCCGGATCATGTGCACAGCAGTGACTGTTTTCCATAGGGTTACATTGTTATGTACCCTGCATGGAAAACAGCTGCGGAACCGCAGCGGCAAAACCGCTGCGGTTCCGCAGTAAAAAACGCACTGTGTGAACATGGCCTTAGGCATAATAACAGACGCGGTTTCTTTACTGTAAGAGCAGTGAGACTATGAAACTCTCTGCCGTATGATGTTGTAAAGAGGGGACTGGATGCCTTTCTTGAAAAGTATAATGTTACAGGTTATACATATTAGAGTCCTTGAGAGGGTGTTGATCCAGGGAACTAGTCTGATTTCTGTGTGTGGAGTCGGGAAGGAATTTTTTTTCCCCAATGTGGAGCTTACTGTTTGCCACATGGTTTTTTTTTGCCTTCCTCTGGATGAACATGTTAGGGCATGTAAGGTTAGGATATGGGTTGAACTAGAAGGACTTAGTCTTCCTTCAACCTTAAAAGCTTTGTTACTGTGTTATTTCTCACTGCAAAATGCAAATAAATTTATATAATTTATACAATGTGATTTTCTGGGTTTGTAAAATGAAGACTCCTGTGCTGAAGTATATCAAATTCTTGGAACATTCAATATAAAATGTTCATTATGATGATAAAGTCAAGGAAGCTCTCTGAATCACAATGCAGGTGAAGGAGGGAGAGTAAAGGCCCCTTCACATTAAGCGACGCTGCAGCGATACCGACAACGATCCGGATCGCTGCAGCGTCGCTGGAGAGCTGTCACACAGACAGCTCTCCAGCGACCAACGATCCCGAAGTCCCCGGGTAACCAGGGTAAACATCGGGTTACTAAGCGCAGGGCCGCGCTTAGTAACCCGATGTTTACCCTGGTTACCAGCGTAAAAGTAAAAAAAAAAAAAACACTACATACTTACCTACCGCTGTCTGTCCCCGACGCTCTGCTTCTCTGCACTCCTCCTGTACTGGCTGTGAGCACAGCGGCCGGAAAGCAGAGCGGTGACGTCACCGCTCTGCTTTCCGGCTGACCAACGCTCACAGCCAGTACAGGAGGAGTGCAGAGAAGCAGAGCGCCGGGGACAGACAGCGGTAGGTAAGTATGTAGTGTTTGTTTTTTTTTACTTTTACGCTGGTAACCAGGGTAAACATCGGGTTACTAAGCGCGGCCCTGCGCTTAGTTACCCGATGTTTACCCTGGTTACCAGTGTAGACATCGCTGGATCGGTGTCACACACGCCGATCCAGCGATGTCTGCAGGGAGTCCAGCGACGAAATAAAGTTCTGGACTTTGTTCAGCGACCAACGATCTCCCAGCAGGGGCCTGATCGTTGGTCGCTGTCACACATAACGATTTCCTTAACGATATCGTTGCTACGTCACAGAAAGCAACGATATCGTTAACGATATCGTTATGTGTGAAGGTACCTTAAGTGACCACGTTCACAGCTTGCGATCTTAAGTTCTGGCAGGAGTCAATCTGGTAGGTAAAAAACCCCTCCCCCGCTAGTGATTACAGCCATATGTAAGCGAAGATGGAAACTGCCTCATTGGGGGTTTCCATCTGAGGGCTCATACTCACATGCGAGAAACTCAGATGAGTCTCGCACGTCAATACCCGACACTGCACAGCACGTAGCAATATATGCAGCCGCACGCTCCGCTCCTGAGTGCCGGGTGCAGTGCCAGGTATTGATGTGCGAGACTCATCAGGGTTTCTTGCATGTATGTATGTATGAGCCTTAAATTGAAAAAATGTGATTGGGATGAAACCCCCGAGGGATCCATTCACTAATGAGGCAGAAGAGTTACTGAGTTCTGAGTGTCTTCTATTCAACATGCCCCGGCTTTTAAGAGGTGTGCAAAACTCTGGCGGACGACGCTTTTATGCATGCCTAAAAAGACTAGTCCACAATGTCTCCATCTGCCTCATTATAAAGAATCTTTTGCTGAAGGTTCCATTTGAATCTTGTATTTTAGAGATTTAGCACGGAAACTCCGGTGTAAGCGCTCAATGTAGATTGAAGGATAAAAGTGAGCCAAGCCTAAAGCTACCTTCACACTCAGCAACTTTACAACGAGAACGACAACGATCCGTGACGTTGCAGTGTCCTGGATAGTGATCTCGTTGTGTTTGACACGCAGCAGCGATCTGGATCCTGCTGTGCCATCGCTGGTCGGAGCTAGAAGTCCAGAACTTTATTTCGTCGTCAGGTCGGCGTGTATCATCGTGTTTGACATCAAAAGCAACGATGCCAGCAATGTTTTACATGGAGCTAACAACCAGCGAGAACTTGGAGCAACACAATGTGCCTGAAAAGTTCACAGTTCCAAGACTGTGCCAACACTGTGATCATGAGGCCATAGAGGACGAAACCCACTTCCTGCTACACTGCTCCAAATACTCAGCAGTGAGGGACACTCACTTCAGGAGACTCTCACATCTCTTCCCAGACTTCATCACCATGAAGGAGGAAGAGAAAACATATATCCTGCTGGGAGAAGAAGAGAGAGCGGTGGAGATAGCAGCGCGGTATGTGAGCGAATGTCATAGACTGCGAGAAAGAGAACTATGATGCCATGGACTATAGCCCCCACCCTGGACCTGCCCCATCCACCTCCCCTATGCCATGGACTATAGCCCCCACAATGGATCTGCCCCATCCACCACCCCTATGCCATGGACTATAGCCCCCACCCTGGATCTGCCCCATCCACCTCCCCTATGCCATGGACTATAGCCCCCACAATGGATCTGCCCCATCCAACTCCCCTATGCCATGGACTATAGCCCCCAACCTGGATCTGCCCCATCCACCTCCCCTATGCCATGGACTATAGCCCCCACAATGGACCTGCCCCATCCACCTCCCCTATGCCATGGACTATAGCCCCCAACCTGAACCTGCCCCATCCACCTCCCCTATGCCATGGACTATAGCCCCCAACCTGGATCTGCCCCATCCACCTCCCCTATGCCATGGACTATAGCCCCCAACCTGGATCTGCCCCATCCACCTCCCCCCACAGCTCCTACCCAACATCCCCTCAGTCCCTATCCCTATTGCCTCTATACACTTGCTTTGGCAAAACTGATGTGTATTTGGTCCTGCCAATAAAGCTTCTTTGAATCTTGAACTAGAAGTGAGTCGCTGTTACGTCACTGGATCGCTCCTGCATCGTTCTGGAGCTGCTGTTTGACGTCTCTACAGCGACCTAAACAGCGACGCTGCAGCGATCGGCTCGTTGTCTATATCGCTGCAGCGTCGCTGAGTGTGACGGTACCTTTAGGCTATGTGCACACGTCCAGGAAAGTTTGCAGAATTTTTCTGAGCTAATCTGGACTACTTTCGCAGAAAATCTGCTTGCGTTTTTTTTTTTTGCGATTTTTCTGGAGGTTCTGAATGCAATAATATAGCAGCAAATCCGTGAAAAATCCACAAAATTAATGAACATGCTGCGTTTTTTTCCACAATGCATTTTTTTTGCAGAAAAAAATGCAGTATGGGCACAAAAATTGCGTAATGCATTAAAATGATGGGATGCTTAATGTAAGTGTTTTTTTGTGTTTTTTGCAGCAGAAAACCCTCAAAAAACGCAAAAAAATCCGGAAGGTGCGCACATAGCCTTGCTGCAACATTTTTGTTTTATTTCTTTTATATGACTTTACTCTTTGTGTTGGTGTAATTACAGCAATACCGGATGTATCTTTTTTTTTTTTTTTTTTTATGTTTGGCCACTTTCACACACTAAAAAAAAAAACAACCCTTTGTTTTCCATATTTCTGCAAACAGTCATATGAGGGCTTGTTTTTTTTGTGGGAGGGGTTGATGTTTGCATTGGTACCATTTTTGGGCACATGACATTTTTTTTTCAGATTGAACAAAAACCAGCAACTCACAGAATTATAAATTATTACTGTCTCCTTCCCCATAATCCTGTAGAATGTAAGCCCGCAAGGGCAGGGTCCTCGCCCCTCTGTATCAGTCTGTCATTGTTAGTTTGTTTACTGTAAGTGATATCTGTAACTTGTATGTAACCCCATCTAGTGTACAGCACCATGGAATCAATGGTGCTATATAAATAAATAATAATAATAATTAATTTTTTTGTTCACTGTGTGGTATAAGTGATAACGCAGTTTTAGTCTTTGAGTCAGTATGATTATAGCGATACCAAATTTATATACGGTAATTTGTTTTATGTTTTTGTCGCTTCTACACAATGAAAACCATTTTATAGAAAAAATATTGTTTTTGCATTGCTATATTCTGAGAGCTACATTTATACATGCAAGGGAGAGATCTGTCAATCTCAGGCAATGACTCTGGGAATAGCCAGCTATGGGTTGAGCAGGGCCACTTTAATCTCTGGCTATGCATATTTAAGTATTTACTGTAACAAATAGGTCAAGGGTAACATAGTAACATAGTAACATAGTTAGTAAGGCCGAAAAAAGACATTTGTCCATCCAGTTCAGCCTATATTCCATCATAATAAATACCCAGATCTACGTCCTTCTACAGACCACTGGGGACCACTGGGATAGATCCAGCCCATCTCCTTCGTTGCATGCTAAATCTACAGTGTCAGAACCAGGTTGCTCAGATCAGTCTGAGTTATCCCTTAGCAGTTCAGAAGAGGAATTTGGTTTCCCAGCAGAAGCTATTGTAGCGTTTCACCCACTACGTGTCTTGGGGGACACTCGCTTGGCAGCAGAATAACATAGTAACATAGTAACATAGTTAGTAAGGCCGAAAAAAGACATTTGTCCATCCAGTTCAGCCTATATTCCATCATAATAAATACCCAGATCTACGTCCTTCTACAGAACCTAATAATTGTATGATACAATATTGTTCTGCTCCAGGAAGACATCCAGGCCTCTCTTGAACCCCTCGACTGAGTTCGCCATCACCACCTCCTCAGGCAAGCAATTCCAGATTCTCACTGCCCTAACAGTAAAGAATCCTCTTCTATGTTGGTGGAAAAACCTTCTCTCCTCCAGACGCAAAGAATGCCCCCTTGTGCCCGTCACCTTCCTTGGTATAAACAGATCCTCAGCGAGATATTTGTATTGTCCCCTTATATACTTATACATGGTTATTAGATCGCCCCTCAGTCGTCTTTTTTCTAGACTAAATAATCCTAATTTCGCTAATCTATCTGGGTATTGTAGTTCTCCCATCCCCTTTATTAATTTTGTTGCCCTCCTTTGTACTCTCTCTAGTTCCATTATATCCTTCCTGAGCACCGGTGCCCAAAACTGGACACAGTACTCCATGTGCGGTCTAACTAGGGATTTGTACAGAGGCAGTATAATGCTCTCATCATGTGTATCCAGACCTCTTTTAATGCACCCCATGATCCTGTTTGCCTTGGCAGCTGCTGCCTGGCACTGGCTGCTCCAGGTAAGTTTATCATTAACTAGGATCCCCAAGTCCTTCTCCCTGTCAGATTTACCCAGTGGTTTCCCGTTCAGTGTGTAATGGTGATATTGATTCCCTCTTCCCATGTGTATAACCTTACATTTATCATTGTTAAACCTCATCTGCCACCTTTCAGCCCAAGTTTCCAACTTATCCAGATCCATCTGTAGCAGAATACTATCTTCTCTTGTATTAACTGCTTTACATAGTTTTGTATCATCTGCAAATATCGATATTTTACTGTGTAAACCTTCTACCAGATCATTAATGAATATGTTGAAGAGAACAGGTCCCAATACTGACCCCTGCGGTACCCCACTGGTCACAGCGACCCAGTTAGAGACTATACCATTTATAACCACCCTCTGCTTTCTATCACTAAGCCAGTTACTAACCCATTTACACACATTTTCCCCCAGACCAAGCATTCTCATTTTGTGTACCAACCTCTTGTGCGGCACGGTATCAAACGCTTTGGAAAAATCGAGATATACCACGTCCAATGACTCACCGTGGTCCAGCCTATAGCTTACCTCTTCATAAAAACTGATTAGATTGGTTTGACAGGAGCGATTTCTCATAAACCCATGCTGATATGGAGTTAAACAGTTATTCTCATTGAGATAATCCAGAATAACATCCCTCAGAAACCCTTCAAATATTTTACCAACAATAGAGGTTAGACTTACTGGCCTATAATTTCCAGGTTCACTTTTAGAGCCCTTTTTGAATATTGGCACCACATTTGCTATGCGCCAGTCCTGCGGAACAGACCCTGTCGCTATAGAGTCACTAAAAATAAGAAATAATGGTTTATCTATTACATTACTTAGTTCTCTTAGTACTCGTGGGTGTATGCCATCCGGACCCGGAGATTTATCTATTTTGATCTTATTTAGCCGGTTTCGCACCTCTTCTTGGGTTAGATTGGTGACCCTTAATATAGGGTTTTCATTGTTTCTTGGGATTTCACCTAGCATTTCATTTTCCACCGTGAATACCGTGGAGAAGAAGGTGTTTAATATGTTAGCTTTTTCCTCGTCATCTACAACCATTCTTTCCTCACTATTTTTTAAGGGGCCTACATTTTCAGTTTTTATTCTTTTACTATTGATATAGTTGAAGAACAGTTTGGGATTAGTTTTACTCTCCTTAGCAATGTGCTTCTCTGTTTCCTTTTTGGCAGCTTTAATTAGCTTTTTAGATAAAGGGTGATGATGGGCTTTCACTTAATGGAACTTGCTGGATGCCCAAACCACGTGTATAGCGAGATGCATATCAGTCCAGCTAAGCTAGTTGGGAGAATCTGGGAGGGACCCGCCACTTGTTACTATTCCTCACCCCCTGGGAGGAACCATCACTAGTCCCGCACCCCCTGTGGTTATACCTCTTCATCTCATTCTTAGCCACTTAGTGTGTTATATCTGAACTGCCACACTGTTTGAATGAAACATGCATATTTGTAATAATCAAGCCTATCGCTAGTTCATGATGCCCGTGATTTGGCAGCATTAACCGCGTGACTAGTTTAGTTGCAGGATAGGACTGGTCTTGTTATGCTGTTGTGCTGAGTTACAATCATAGCCTCTGGAAATAATTGGGCACATTTATCTTTGATGCCCCTAGGAACTAGTCACTGCAGTGCTTTTTTTATTAGTTTAAGCCCTTTCTGACATCAGACGTACTATCCCGTTCAGGTGACTTGGACCCATATGACCATCGACTGGATAGTAAGTCACACGCAATCAGCTGCACTCACAGGGGGAGCATGGCCGGCTGAGAAGCCTCCTACACTGTCTGTCAGATCGCTGATCTGACACAGTGCTGTGCAGTGTCAGATCAGCGATCTGTCTTTAAGTGATGTCCCATCCTGGGACAATATAAATAAAAGTATAAAGAAAAATATTATACTGTGTAAAGATATATTTTTTTTTTAAATTCCTAAATAAAGAAAAAAAATATTAAAAGTACTCATATTTAGTATCGCCACGTCCATAAGAACCTGACCTATAAAGCTATCCCAATAGTTAACCCCTTCAGTGAACACCGTAAAAAAATAAAAAAACTAAGCAAAAAACAATGCTTTATCATACCGCCGAACAAAAAGTGGAATAACACGCGATCAAAAAGATGATATAAGTAAACATGGTACCACTGAAAACATAATTTTGTCCTGCAACAAACGAGCCACCAAACAGCGCCATCAGCGAAAAAATAAAGTTATAGCTCTCAGAATAAAGCGATGCAAAAGCAATTATTTTTTATATAAAGTAGTTTTTATTGTATAAAAGCACCAAAACATAAAAAAGATATAAATGAGGTATCGCTGTAATCATACTGACCCGAAGAATAAAACTGCTTTATCAATTTTACCACACGCGAAATGGTATAAACGCCCCACCCAAAATAAATTCATGAATTGCTTTTTTTTTTTCATTCTGCCTCCAAAAAATCATAATGAAAAGCGATCAAAAAATGTCATGTGCCCAAAAATGGTACCAATGAAAACGTCAACTCGTCCTGTAAAAAACAAGACCTGACATGACACTGTGGGCCAATAAATGGAAAAATTATAGCTCTCAAAATGTGGTGATGCAAAACATGTTTTGCAATAAAAAGCGAGTTTTAGCGTGTGACAGCTGCCAAACATAAAAACCGCTACAAAAACCCGCTATAAATAGTAAATCAAACCCCTCCCCCCTTATGAACCCCTTATTTAAGGAAAAATAATAAAATAAAGTATTTATACATCTCTGATAAACCTAGACATCAAAATATATGCAAAGATGATTGCAAACAGATTGGGCCCCCTTCTTCCGGGCTTAATAAATCAAGACCGGGTGGGTTTTGTCCCGGGAAGAGAGGCGCGAGAACACCATACGGACCATCTCACTGATAGATCGAGCGGGGGGAGGGAGATCCCATGTGCATCCTGTCGATTGATGCTGAGAAAGCTTTCGACAGGGTGCACTGGGAATTTTTATTCCAGGTCCTGAAAGGGATGGGTTTGGGAGAGAATATGCTCCATAGAATTATGGCCCTATATACCTCCCCTAGCACCCAGGTAAAGGTCAATGGCGCCCTTTCTGATGCGTTTCCTGTCAGGAATGGCAAGAGGCAGGGGTGCCCACTTTCCCCTCTCTTGTACATCCTGACAATGGAATATCTGGCCACCGCAATACGCAATAACCCCTCCATTAGGGGAGTTAAGCTAAGATCGGAGGAGCGTAAATTGGCACTCTTTGCCGACTACATTCTTTTATACATCACATCCCCGATAACCAGCATACCAAACATTATCTTAGGCCGGTTTCACACGTCAGTGGCTCCCGTACGTGAGGTGACAGTTTCCTCACGTACCGGAGACACTGACTCACGTAGACACATTAAAATCAATGTGTCTCTGTACATGTCAGCGTGTTTTCACGGACTGTGTGTACATTTGGAAAACACGGAGACATGTCAGTGTTCGTGGGAGCGCACGGATCACACGGACCCATTAAAGTCAATGAGTCCATGTAAAACACGTATCGCACACGGATGCTGTCCGTGTGCAGTCCGTGTGCCGTGCAGGAGACAGCGCTACTGTAAGCGCTGTCCCCCCAGCTTGTGGTGCTGAAGCCCCATTCTTTTGAAAGATCTTTTTTTTTTTTAAATAAAGTTGCCGGTAATCTGCCCCCTCCCACCCACTGTGCGCCCGCCCGCTGGCATTAAAATACTTACCCAGCTCCCTCGGCGCTTCCATCCTCTTAGCGTCGCTGTTTGTCCTGTATGAGTGGTCACGTGGTGCCGCACATTACAGTGATGAATATGCGGCTCCACCTCCCATAAGGGTGGAGCCGCATATTCATCACTGTAATAAGCGTCACCACGTGACCGCTCATACAGGAAGAGCTGCGACGCTGAGAGGATGGAAGCGCCGAGGGAGCTGGGTAAGTATTTTAATGCCAACGGGCGGGCACACAGGGTGTGGGAGGGGGCGGATTACTGGCAACTTTATTTAAAAAAAACAAAAAAAAAATGATTTTGTATTCCTTCTTTCCAGCGAACGCTGCTGGGAAGAAGGGATGAATACCGGCTTCAAGCGCTGTCCCCTGCGTGCGGTGCTAACTGTAGCGCTGTCTCCTGCACTGTCCGTGTGGTCCTCAGTCGGCACACCGCTGCCGCACGTGTGCCACACTGATGTGCTACGTAAGCACACGGATAATTCCGGTACCGATTTTTCCAGTACCGGAATTATCTGGACGTGTGGGGCAGGCCTTAGAGTTGCAGAAGTTTGGTCTCTTAAGTAATTTTAAAATGAACTCCCATAAATCTGAGATCCTAAATATATCATTACAATTATCTGAGGTGAATCAGCTGCGTGCCTCCTTTCCCTTTAGGGGGCGCTTTGATTCACTTACATATTTAGGAGTCAAAATAACAGCCAAAATCTCTGGACTCTATGATGCAAATTTTAAACCTGCGTTACATAAAGCGGAATTAGACCTAGAGAGATGGCAGACTTCAGTTGTCCTGGTTTGGTTGAGTTAGTGTAATTAAAATGGACTTATTACCTCGCCATTTATACTACTTTCAAACGATCCCATTATATTTACCTGCCTCTTTTTTTCTCGCGTCTTAAGAAGGCAATCACCCGATTTGTTTGGTCACATACTAGATCACGCAGATAAGCAGATCTAAGCAAATGGGGGGGAGTTGGACTACCGGATTTTATGGTCGTGCATCAATAGGAACCTGTATCTTTGATCTATATCACAGTAGGAATAGTGAGAAGTGGGTTAATTTGGAAGGTGACCTTATTGGAGGCGATCCCCAAATAACATTATGGAATATGGGGGGAGGAAAGGGGGGGCTTTGCCTGCCCTTTGACTAGAAACATGATCTTATTTATCCAGAAGAGCGGCGGGCGCCTTCAAACCTCAACATTCCCTGGACCACTAACCCCAATATACAATAACCCTAGTTTTCCTGCAGGACTTCACAGGGAGACCTACCTGAACAAATATAGAGTCTCAAGGCCTATCATATATGACTACTTAAATCAGACCGGTATCAAGTCTCTACATTATTATTATTATTATTTATTATTATTATTATTATTTATTGTTATAGCGCCATTTATTCCATGGCCCTTTACATGTAAGGAGGGGTATACATAATAAAAACAAGTACAATAATCTTAAACCATACAAGTCATAACTGGTACAGGAGGAGAGAGGACCCTGCCCGCGAAGGCTCACAATCTACAAAAATCTACATGAAATATATCAGGGGGAGGAGCCTCCTACGGGCACTTGGTTTTTCTATGAACAGTTAAAAAGTTTCATAAGCATGACATCTAAACAAAATAATATTGTAAGAGCATTGACTCCTTTTGAGAAACTTTGTATTGCTGGGGAACCTCTGGTCCACATGGCTCTCTACTATATAACATAGTAACATAGTAACATAGTTAGTAAGGCCGAAAAAAGACATTTGTCCATCCAGTTCAGCCTATATTCCATCATAATAAATACCCAGATCTACGTCCTTCTACAGAACCTAATTGTATGATACAATATTGTTCTGCTCCAGGAAGACATCCAGGCCTCTCTTGAACCCCTCGACTGAGTTCGCCATCACCACCTCCTCAGGCAAGCAATTCCAGATTCTCACTGCCCTAACAGTAAAGAATCCTCTTCTATGTTGGTGGAAAAACCTTCTCTCCTCCAGACGCAAAGAATGCCCCCTTGTGCCCGTCACCTTCCTTGGTATAAACAGATCCTCAGCGAGATATTTGTATTGTCCCCTTATATACTTATACATGGTTATTAGATCGCCCCTCAGTCGTCTTTTGTCTAGACTAAATAATCCTAATTTCGCTAATCTATCTGGGTATTGTAGTTCTCCCATCCCCTTTATTAATTTTGTTGCCCTCCTTTGTACTCTCTCTAGTTCCATTATATCCTTCCTGAGCACCGGTGCCCAAAACTGGACACAGTACTCCATGTGCGGTCTAACTAGGGATTTGTACAGAGGCAGTATAATGCTCTCATCATGTGTATCCAGACCTCTTTTAATGCACCCCATGATCCTGTTTGCCTTGGCAGCTGCTGCCTGGCACTGGCTGCTCCAGGTAAGTTTATCATTAACTAGGATCCCCAAGTCCTTCTCCCTGTCAGATTTACCCAGTGGTTTCCCGTTCAGTGTGTAATGGTGATATTGATTCCCTCTTCCCATGTGTATAACCTTACATTTATCATTGTTAAACCTCATCTGCCACCTTTCAGCCCAAGTTTCCAACTTATCCAATCTTTTCCAAAGGGGTCAAACCCCAACGCACAATTTTCCAATATTTTTCTCAAAATGGGAGAATGACTTGGGGATATCTCTATCTCAAGAGGAGAGAGACAAGATCCTATTATTTACTTTTAGGACCTCGTTGTCTTCTGTGTCGCAGGAGAGGAGCTATAAGATCTTGTCGAGGTGGTCTAGATGCCCTTCCTTGGTACATACTATGTTCTTGGTGATTCCAGATACATGCTGGAGATGCGCAGAGGAAAAGGCAACATATGTCCACATCTGGTGGGATTGTCCGCCCATAAAGAAATTGTGGATGTCAATCTTTGATCTCTATAATAAACTATTCGTAAGGCCCGGCCCACAGTAGAATTAGCCCTCTTGTCCCTATGTGACTTGTCGATATCTGGGTTTAAAAAGAATCTCCTCAGACATTTCCTCACGGCCACAAGAAAATTCATTCCTTGGTATTGGAAACAAGAAAAATTCCCCTCATGTTCTGAATTTGTTGCCGAACTTAACGATATTTATAGAATTGAGCAATTGATAAATCAGACTACTGGGGATCCTATAAAATTCTACAATACTTGGGCTCCATGGATTGCATCCAGAGAAACTCCAGAATTAGACCTATGGCTATCCAGATCCTGACCTATACTTGAAATAGCTCCAGATGTTTTTACATTCTTGACACTGTTCATCTAATTTAACCTGCTTCCATGATCTGAAACCAATTTTAACAATTTGTCACCTTCTCCATCGTTGGTCGGAGATGGAGGTCCACCCGAAGGAGAGAGTCCAGCTCCACCGTACCCAATTTCATATCATATACCTTCTTGTCCTTATCTCTATTCTCTCTTTTTCTCTCCTTTCCTCTTTTCATTACCTTTCCTTCTCTCAAATCTCCTTATCTTACATGTGATATTTAATATCAATACATGTAATTTAGTTTTTGGAGTTACGAATAGTTTTCCTGATGATTGCTTATTATAATAATAACAATCAATATTATTAAACTGGAAAAGAGATAATATTGGCATTGGCCAATAAAACCTTGAAATTGTTGGGACATTAACTTTGTCAGAAATGTAGACTGTATTCTGTTAACTAGGTTGATTATGTTCCTACTTTATTTTATTTTTGTATTGTTTATTTGCTTCAATACACATGATTTACACAAAAAAAGTATTTATTTCTATTTTCCCGTTAAGGTTGGGGCTAAAGTTAGGGTTAGGGTTGGGGCTAAAGTTAGGGTTAGGGTTGGGGTTAGGGTTTGGATTACATTTATGGCTGGGATTAGGGTTAGGGGTGTGTCAGGGTTAGGGGTGTGGTTAGGGTTATAGTTAGGGTTGGGATTAGGGTTAGGGGGGTCTTGGGGTTAGGGTTGTGGTTTAGGGTTGGGATTAGGGTTAGGGGTGTGGTTATGGTTAGGGTTGGGATTAGGGTTAGGGGTGTGTTGGGGTTAGGGTTGGAGTTAGAATTGGGGGGTTTCTACTGTTTAGTCACATTAGGGGCTCTCCAAACGTGACATGGTGTCCGATCTCAATTCCAGCCAATTCTGCGTTGTAAAAGTAAAACGGTGCTCTTTCCGTTCCGTGCTCTGCCATGTGCCCAAACAGTGGTTTACCCCCACATATGGGGTATCAGCGTATTCAGGACAAATTGGACAACAACTTTTGCGGTCCAATTTCTCCTATTACCCATGGGAAATAAAAAATTTGGGGCTAAAAAATCATTTTTGTGGGTAATAATTCTCACAGCACATCTAGATAAGTTCCTTGGGGGGTCTAGTTTCCATTATGAGGTCACATGTGGGGGGTTTCTACTGTTTAGGTAGGGGCTCTGCAAACGCAACTTGATGCCCGCAGACCATTCCATCAAAGTCTGCATTCCAGGACTGCGCTTCTTCCCTTCCAAGCTCTTCCCTTCCCCCCCACATATGGGGTATTGGCGTACTCAGGACAAATTGCACAACAACTTTTGGTGTCCAATTTCTCCTGGGGGTTCAAAGTGCTCACCACACATCTAGATAAGTTCCTTAGGGGGGTCTGCGTTCTATAATGGTGTCACTTGTGGGGGGTTTCCACTGTTTAGGCACATCAGGGGCTCTTCAAACGCAACATGGCGTCCGATCTCAATTCCAGCCAATTTTGCACTGAAAAGTCAAGCGACACTCCTTCCCTTCCAAACTCTGAACAACAAACCATTAAAGCAAGAACAAAACGGAATCCTAGACCAAGAAAACCCCAAAAACACAAGGATCCCTAAAATATAAGTTTTAATAGAAAAAGCTAAAAACACTTTGTTCCAAATTTGAAGACCTCAATAAACAATGGTTGCAGAATATACAGTATATATAACCACAGGAATAAATGCAATGTAAGCTATCTGACCCTGTACATTGCATTTATTCCTGTGGTTATATATACTGTATATTCTGCTCCCTTCCAACTCTGCCATGCGCCCAAACAGTGGTTTACCCCCACATATGGGGTATCGGCGTACTCAGGACAAATTGTACAACAACCTTTTGGGTCCAATTTTTCCTGTTACCATTAGTAAAATAAAATAAATTAGAGCTGAAGTAATTTTTTTGTGAAAAAAGGTTAAATGTTCATTTGTTTTTTTTTTTAAACATTCCAAAAATTCCTGTGAAGCACATGAAGGGTTAATAAACTTCTTGCATGTGGTTTTGAGCACCTTGAGATGTGCAGTTTTTAGAATGGTGTCACTTTTGGGTATTTTCTATCATATAGACCCCTCAAAGTGACTTCAAATGTGATGTGGTACCTAAATAAAATGGTGTTATAAAAATGAGAAATTGCTGGTCAACTTTGAACCCTTATAATTCCCTTACGAAAAAAAAATTTTGGTTCCAAAATTGTGCTGATGTAAAGACGACGTGGGAAATGTTACTTATTAAGTATTTTGTGTAACATATCTCTGTGATTTAAGGGAATGAAAATTCATATTTGGAAAATTGCAAAATATTCAAAATTTTCGCTAAATTCCGTTTTTTCACAAATAAACGCAAGTCATATCAAAGAAATTTTACCACTGTAATGAAGTATAATATGTCATGAGAAAACATTGTCAGAATCACCAGGATCCGTTGAAGCGTTCCAGAGTTATAACCTAATAAAGGGACAGTGGTCAGAATTGTAAAAATTGGCCCGGACATTAACGTGCAAACCACCCTCGGGGGGGTAAAAGGGGTTAAAGAAAATAAAGCTGTGCTCTGGTTGCTATGGGCAGCAAAGATAACTTTTCTTTTAGACACTGTTGATAAAACAAGACCCAATATACAGCCATGAGGCCTGCAAATTAGGAACAAATTTTGAAACAAAGATACCAGTTTGCCAGTGTGGGTTAAGAAACTGAAGTAAAGTTTGGATGATTCAAGTCAATGATCCAAAATCTAAAATGTAGCTTAACTATAGAACTTGCAGATTGTGAGCCTTCGCGGGCAGGGTCCTCTCTCCTCCTGTACCAGTTATGACTTGTATTGTTTAAGATTATTGTACTTGTTTTTATTATGTATACCCCTCCTCACATGTAAAGCGCCATGGAATAAATGGCGCTATAACAATAAATAATAATAATAATAACTATAATAATAACTAGCAGCAGAGTGACAGCGCTAACACCAACAAGGGATAAGTCATGCTTTGTTGCCTCAAGTTTGAAAGTAATAGTAATTGCTATCAATGGGAATAACTTCCAGACTGCTGAAGGTCCGGCCACTGGGCCCACCACCCATACTGAGAACTAAAGATTCCTGTGTGAATTGAATGGTGGTCGATCATGCACACATCCATTCATTCCTAATGGTATTGCCAGATACGGCTGAGCACAGCACTGGTCTGGTATTCCATAAAAATGAATGGGAGCAGCAGTGTGCATGATTGACCACCACATCATTTACGTTGGGCGCTTTAGAGCCCCAGTTTTCAGGATCAGTGGGGGTCCTAGCCCCTGGACCTCTACGATCTGAAAGTTAGTCCCTATCCAAGGGATAGGTGACAAGTTCCAAACTTTAGATTACCCCTTTAAGGACTGATCTACAAGATAACTAAACTTTTGTTTGTGCAAAATGTTTTTTTTTTTTCATGATTAACAAAATTAACAGTAATAATGCACTGAAACTTGCCAAAATATCATTTCACTTTACCCTCTGAGGCTGTATTAAATTCAGTTTATTTCTATTTCTTAGAAAAAATCTTAGTCAAGGGGTGTCCACATTTTTCTATACATTATGCCACAGAATTTTCAACTGTCGATTTAACTGATACCTATTTTACATAGTGGAAAAAAAAATAGATTAAAATAATAAAATCTCTTTACATATGACAAACTAATTTCACTTATATGTTGGGCCATTCAGGCAGAAGATATGTCACAAAAGAGAACACCATGACAACCAGATAACCACACCTGTGGTAAGTATGATCTTGAAACATGCATGTATACCAATATATTTACAGGAGGAGAATAAGTGTTACTTCATATAATGTCTTAAAATGAATCTGTTAGTAGATCAACCCTCCTAAGCCATCATGGGAAGCTGCATAAAATTATACCTTAATATCTGCGATCTGTTGTCTTATTCCACAGAAATCCATATTTGTCCTATATGCAAGTGAGCTGTGGGCCCAGATCTTCCTGAGAATCTGCCTCCTGTACTTTTATTAAATATAAGGTGGTGTTACCAGTGTGATATGTAATGACTGACACTTTGCTCTTATTACCATAGCTCCCAACTGTCCGGGATCCAGAGGGACAGTCCCACAGAGCCGCCAGCACTGTGAGAAGACAGCTGACAATGTGCTTGTATTGTGACAAGGTTCAACTCTGCTTTAGGGTGCTTTCACACATTCTGATATAAACCAGTATCTGAGATACTAGTGTCCTTGTGTATAATACTTGTGGCAACCGTGTGCTGCATCAATATCACATGTATCGGTGCCTGGGAAGCAGCGGTATGGTTAGCACTGTTCCCTGGCGCTGGGTGCTGAAGATGGCTCTCCTCATTCTCCCCTTCTTGTGCTGCAATCAGGGGAGAATGTTGAGCGTTGTATTCAACTGATAACAGTGAGAGCAGGCGGCGGCTGATGGGGGTATTCAATATCTACCACCTGCGCTATAAATTAATTAAATCAAAATGACGTTGGTTTCCCCCGTATTTAAGAGGGTTCATTTTGCTAACAGATTCCCTTTAAAGCATTTGTGATTGTAAGTGTAGGATATTTCACCATATATGATTACACCATGCTGTATATATATATATATATGCTACATTGAAACATGTCAATACTATTAATTCTTCTAGCAAGAGAAGCCTGTATAGCCTGGTTACTTTGCTGTGCAAATATCAAGATATTTAATTATGCAACTTCATTGTCCACATACCATATTTTATGTCACGTTGGGCCCCTGAGGACTAAAGTCCCCGGTTGTGACTGTCACCTCTTATAGTCTCTACAATATCATAGTATCTATTTAGTGGAAAATGACTTAAAATACGTTTGTACCTTTATGTTGCTCAAACTCTGCTCGTGTAAATACTCTGATCTTCTGCTTTATGTTTTAATCAGAATGGCATTCCGAATACGGCTCTGGAAGTCAATGAGCTTCAGTTGGTGGTATCAGATGAAGATTTACAAAGCAGGGAGTTTGAAAATGGCAGTCAGATTGATAAAGGTGAGAGTTTTTTTTTTCTATTCCTAAATATTAAGGGTGTTGTCCACTACTAGGACAACCCCTTCTCATATCCCATTCTTAATTCCAAAAAAACCCCAACTGTTTCCCCCCCCCGTGCTGGATCCATTTCTGCGGTGTCTGCGGATCCGTGGCTCGTGCGGCTGTATGACACATGACCCTGGCGCCCAATCCTCATCGGCGTCACTGACCCCACCTTTGGACGAATTGAACATGAAGATGAAGTCAGGGCTGCAGGTGACCTGACTTCTTCAGGCAGAGACAGTGACGCCAGCGCTGATTTGGCGCCGGGAACCACATGTCATACAGCCACACGAGAGCCCTGTGACCGCGAGTGCCGACACTGCAGTAACGGCGCCAGTACGTGACGGGAGTATGAGCTTTTTTTTTTATCAAGGCCAAGCATGGGGAATGCGAAGGGATAGTCCTAGTAGTGAACAACCCCTTTAAACCTTAGAAAATATATATTGTATGTACACATCTTTATGCACTTAGTATCCAGTGTTTAGATCATTAATCAAATAATACTATATATTGTAAAGCCATTACGGATTGTCAAAACAATTCCCACTCACAAAATTTAAATAGTACTGTCATATAGTGACAGCACAATAGTCATTTAGTGTCCAAATTATATTGCCATATAATCTACAGATGATAGGTTGAAATGGTGCACACACAATATTGCCAATAATTGTTAAAACTGTAATGTCTTGGTGATAATGAGGTTAATTGAAATTGCCCTGGTGTTTTAGGGCAGCGAAGGGGTTAGTTCTTAGGCTATGTGCACACGTACAGGTTTTTTTCGCGCTAAAAACGCTATAAAAACTCATTAAAAACGCATACATTATGCATTCTATCATTTAGAATGCATTCTGCATGTTTTGTGCACATGGATGCGTTTTTTTCTGCGAAAAAAACGCATCGCGGTAAAAAAAAAAAGAGCATGTTCATTATTTTTGCAGATTTTCTATGCATTTGGGAAAAAACACACAAAAAACGCGTCAAAAACGCATCAAAATCGCGGTAATATCGCAGTAAAAACGCATGCGGATTTCTGGCAGAAAACTCCGGTTTTTGTCAGGAAAATTTCTGCAAGAAATCCTGACGTGTGCACATACCCTACACTCCAAGGATGTCCTGCTGCTTTAGGAATCTGATCCAGGTAAAATTGTCTCAGGCTGATTACAGTTCTGCTGCACTGATCACAGAAATAGAGATGAGTACAGGAAAAAGGAGACTGAAGACTGTCAGCTTTAATTTAGCTGTTGGATAATTCTCTCTATAGTTGGCATACGTCATTGATTTGCTTGACCAATATAAAAAGTGGTTTTTTTTGTTTCTTTGCTTCAGTGTCCTGTTGCTTCTGGGCAGTGGTGTAACTTGAAGCTCAAGGGCCCCAATGCAAAATCTCCATCAGGGCCACCAATTATTGCAGGCCTTTAGTAGCAATAGTCATTTTTCATATGGGGCAAAGGTGCCTTTTGGGCCCCTTAGGCTACAGGGCCTGGGTGCGATTGCAACCCCTGCACCTATTATAGTTATTCCCCTGCTCCTGGGGGTCCTTTCTTTGGAGATCTCTTCTGAAAACAGTAAAATTGACTACATACATTGACTAATCTTGGATTATAAGCATGTATTAAATCCTCCAAAGAAAAGCAGATAGCACTCACTGGTCTTTTGTAGAAATTCCGCTCTTTATTTGTGATAACAAAGCATGTTGGCCGGGGGAGTGAGTACGGGGGTGAGCAGAAGCTTGACGACGGCCGTTTCGCGCCTACTAGCGCTTCCATGGGTCAATAAGCATGTATTATAGTCCAGGACAACATTCAGAATTCTGCTGTTTGATTTTGGAACCTTTCATCTCCTAGATGGTAGACATCTGTACCTTGCAAAAATCCCTCATACAGTACCTGTATTTTAATAGTTTTTCTTGCATCAGATTAGTGCCAAGATACATTACACATACCAGAAAACCTGAGCCAGAAAATCTTAGATGTGCAGAATTGTGAACAAAGTTATAAATTAGAATGGAGCATGAATTGTAATTTAGAATCAGTATAACGTAAGAAAAAAATAGTACTAAAAAAAAAAAAAGTTACTCAAATTTTTAGAAAAGAAGATAACTACTATATATTCATTTGGTGAAATGGTGCAAAGGAATAATTAAGGCCTGATTCATTAAAAGGTACCGACATATTCCACAGCACTTTACATTTTAAAGGGAATTGTACAGACAATAAAAGACATTACAGAATAACAATAATCACATAAATCAACAGCTACCAAGGGGAGTGAGGGCCCTGCTTGTAAGCTTACAATCTGAGGTGTGCGCCTCTTCATGAATTAGTAGCTTCTGTCTCCCGAACGCCCCTTCATCAAGACTGTCCTGAACAACGCTGGTCTTGTTGTATTTGGCCCTTGGCGTATAAGATGGCCTACTTTTTTTTATTTTTTATTATTATTATATTAGAGTTCGAATAACAAGAAACCATACTAGCATCAAAACCAAAATGGGAAAAATTAAATAATAATAATAATAATAATAATAATAATAATTTTATTTATATAGCGCTTTACAAATTATAGAGGGGATTTGTACAGACAATAGACATTACAGCATAACAAAAATCACAGTTCAAAACAGATACCAAGAGGACAGATGGCCCTGCTCACAAGCTTACAATCTATAGGAAAAAGGGAGACACGAGAGGTAGATGGTAACAATTGCTTTTGTTGTTCGGATCAGCCATAGTGTAAGGATCTGGTGTTCATGTAAAGCTGCATGAACCAGTTAACAACCTAAGTACGTAAAAGTACAGACACAGAGGGCTATTAACTGCATGAAATATGAGAACATGATGTGAGGAACCTGATTAAGGTTTAAAGTTTTTTTTTTTTTTTTTTGAATGGGCCACACAGGGATAGTTAGGTTAATGCGTTGAGGCGGTAGACCAGTCTGAACAAATGTGTTTTTAGGTTACGCTTAAAACTGTGGGGATTGGGGATTAATCTTATTGACCTGGGTAGTGCATTCCAAAGAATTGGCGAAGCACGTGAAAAGTCTTGGAGATGGGAGTGGGAGTTTCTGATTGAGGATTCTAACCTGAGAAGCGGAGGACACGGGTAGGGTGGTAGACTGACACCAGAGAGGATATGTAGGGTGGTGCTGAGCAATGGAGTGCTATGTGGATGAGGGTAATAGTTTTGCACTGGATTCTTCAGTGGATGGGTAACCAGTGGTAATGACTGGCACAGGGTAGAGGCATCGGTATAATGGCTGGTGAGGAATATAATCCTGGCAGCAGCATTCAGGACAGATTGGAGCCCGGAGAGTTTGGTAATAGGGAAGCCAATTAAGAGAGAAATACCTGTGACATTTCTGTAGTTTTGCCTATACAGAAGTTCAACTAGTGCCAATAACACATAGTTGTGGATAGAACAGAGACTACAATTTTTAACATGTTCCTGGGTTGCCAACCATCCAGAAATTCCTGGACAATCTCTAAAAATAAGGTACTTTTTTTTTTCTGTCGGTAAAAAATATTCGGGGTGTCTGTGATTTTTTTTTTTTTTAAGCTGAAGAAACTTAAATACAGATTATTTTGAATGTAATGATAATTATTTTCCAGTTTACAGTGAATGCAGCTGATGTCTTCATATCAGAAGGTTGTAGCAATGGGTCAGTTATAATCATTCATAATTAATTATGCTTTTACAATGTGTCCATAAAAAATATTGCCTGTCTGTATTTATTTTTTTTTTATAACCTGTCCAGAAAAAAAAAAATAATTAAGTTGGCAAACTTGACAGGTTCACAGTTTGTGAAGGAAACCATGCCCCTTTTTACATACCATTTTTTTGAAGACCTATTTCTGCAGCCCTAGCTCAGGTTAGGTAGATCCAACAATGTGGTGCAGGCAGCCACACCTTTTTCTTAAGACATCGCCCATTTACATCCCCCTTCCTCACTCACTAAAATAAAATTGAAGGCACATTACCATGTCATGTGCAGTTCTATGTAAAACTACCGATAAGTAATACCCCTTTGAGTACAGATTAATGTACTATGGATTATTTATGGTGTTACATGGGATTGCAAGTAGCAACTACTACATTTTTTGTATTCAATAGAATTATCACTGTTATCTGCAGTCATATGTAACACTACTGATAACCTATCTGATCTCGCTTGCATTCCTGTTATCTGTACTAAGAGAATTATCACTATTATCTGTATTGTTTCTTAGGACTGCAGGTAGCACAGTAATAACTTTTTTGAATACAGAAGATGTTGTGGATGTTACCTGCAGTCCTATGTAACACTAACATGACCACCATATATTGACCATATAGTTGTAGATAGCAGTTATACACAGGTATTCTATACACCTTATGTGTGTATAATGTACGGTACATATAAAATCAGTGACTTATTGGTGATGTCCTCTGATTGTTGTCATTGACTTTCCTTATTTTTTTTATTATTCCTCCGACACACATCACTATGATCACATATTTCATTCTCGACTCTTCTCTGCAAAATGTAATCTTTGACTCACTGCTTATCGAGACGCTCTTCTTACTTTCCCCAGCTCTACACAAAACAGATAGTGCTATACCCATCCATAGTGCCCCAAACAGTCATAATGGCTCAGTTCATGGAAACTGCCGCAGGCAGTGATTATGCTGAAGCAGGGTCAAGGGAGCCAGGTGGTGCTCTACTACACCTGGTAGCTCTGGTAATATGTTCCATATTTGTTTCTTAAAAATGTTAAGTTTAACTGAATGCAGCAAAGAAACTTCTGAGAGCCAGCCTAATCCCATCTCTGCCCTCCAAACTTTCTCCTATCCTCACTTTTTCCACAGTCTACAATGAATGTCATACTTAACCTGCCCTTCCCCCATAGACAATAAAAATTACATTTTAATCCTCAACTCCAATAAGTAGTGCTCACTTTCCCTGCCTTCTTCGCCACAGGGACAGGCGGAATTCCATTCCTGGTTGTGGGAGTAGATAAATTATAGGATACGTTTGCATGTTGTTTGTTGACATAGGTTTTAAAGTGGATCTGCTTCAGAATAAATGCCAAAGTATTTTTTTTAATTTAGATTTTGATATTGCTCCACTTCAAAATTCACATTTAAACAAAAAAATCACGTGAATATACCCTAGTGTAAAGCTGTTCAACAACTGATGTACAGCCAACCAATACAGCTCATGACAAAGACGCTATATGAGCCTCACTTCCCAGATATCCTATTCTTTTCCATATTCATCCTATACAAAAGTTCTATCTGTATATGGCCAAAAGTGTGTGAACTAATAAATGTGTGATTTAATAATCCTGTTGCAAATCCATGTGGTTAATATGAAGTTCTGCACCATTATGTGGATATAACTGACTCCACTATTTGAAGCTTTTCCTTCAAGAATGTCTTTTGGAATTTGTGACCTTTCAGCCAAAAGATCATTTCTGAGGCCAGGCAATGACGTTGGATGAGAAGGTCTGGCTCACATTCTTCAGTTTGGGGTTTAGGTCAGGGCGTTTTTTTTAGGACACTACACCAAACACACTTCCTCCACTATGTAGAGACGTAGAAAAAAATGTTAATCAGCTCACCTTCCAGCTATAACAATTTAGTGTGAAAACATCCGAATTCACATTGGAGCCCTGGTAGACCTTTTTGGTTAGGATGTAGTGGAGAGAGTGTAGAAATGGGAGAGAAGGTCCATGCGGAGTGGGCTTCAGCACCAATGAAAAAAATGTTAAAACATAGGTTTGAAATAATAGTTGCTAACTAGGGATAATCGAATAGCTTCGGATAACTCCTTATCCGAAAAGCTATAGCACTTACCGTATAGCTGCATTGGGAATCCGGATACCTGGAGTGCTCCCGATAATCAGCTGTTTGGCGCCGCTGCTGCATGTGTCGCAGCTGTGTGACAGTCACAACACATATAAGGAGAGCCTGTATGTTGTGACTCACACAGCCGCGACACATGCAGCTGTATTGCCGAACAGCTGATTATCGGGATTCGGGAGCGATCCAGGTATCCAGGTTATCGATGCAGCTATTTGGTAAGCGCTATAGCTTTTTGGATAAGGAGTTATCCGAAGCCATTCGATCATCCCTATTGCTAACTTGAAACGCATAAGCTTATGGTCCTTAACGTTTTTTTTTTTTCTCGCTATGTTTTGAATTGCACAGTAAAGTTTACGGTATATTTTAAACTTTTTCATTGGCGCTGGAGCCCAGTCCTCATGAACCTTCACCCACATTTCCTCCTCATCATATACAACCACATACAATAATTGCCATATTCATCATGAACACTATGGATTCCAGTAGTTCACATTCTCTGGACATCCTCCAATTTCAGATTTTTTTCATCTGCCTCTTTTTAGAAGATTCCAGTCTCAAGAAAGCACATTTCCACTGCTCTAGTAGAGGATGACTTTTATGTGCTTCTGCACTTGGTTTCTCTGCTATGTGAGTTTGTGTGGTCCACCGCTTTGTGATCCATTGTCACTGTTTCACAATGAATGCATTTACAGTTGACGAGACAGATCTACAGTAGCAAATCAGAAATGTTACAAACTGACTTTTGGCAAAAGTTGGCATCCTATGACTGTGCCATATTGTAAGTCGCTGAGTTCTTCATTATAACGTGTCCTATTACCAATGTATAACTGTGGAGCTTAGATGGCTGTGCGCTGGATTTTATGCACCTGTTTCAAATCGATGTAGATGAAACACCTGAAAACCATAATTACATTGGATATTCAATTACCTTTCAACATATTGTGTATTATATAATTCATCTTTGGGTATGTACACACTACTACATCAGGCATTTACCCACCAAGTTTTTCAAGATTTAACGCCAGAATCTTTTTCTCCTGAAGACTCTTCTGTAACGCCTTTTCAACATTTTTGGCCACTGGCGGTTTCTTGGAGTCTTGGAGCTTTCTCCCATTGTTTTTTTGGGATTTATTGATGCTTTCCTTTTTTTTTTTCTTCTTTTTTTAAACTTCATTGAATAATGAAGAAACTGTTAGTGGGGTGGTGTTGTATTTTTGCTTTGTTTGTTTTTTTAAAGGGAACCTGTCACCCCCAAAATCGAAGGTGAGCTAAGCCCACCGGCATCAGGGGCTGTATCCTGAAAGATGAGAAAAAGAGGTTAGATTATACTCACCTGGGTGGGTGGTCCGATCCGATGGGTGTCGCGGTCCGGTCCGGGGCCTCCCATCTTCTTACGATGACGTCCTCTTCTTGTGTTCACGCTGTGGCTCCGGCGCAGAGGTACTTTGTCTGCCCTGCTGAGGGCAGAGCAAAGTACTGCAGTGTGCAGGCGCTGGGCCTCTCTGACCTTTCCTGTCACCTGCGCACTGCAGTACTTTGCTCTGCCCTCAACAGAGCAGACAAAGTACGCCTGCGCCGGAGCCGCAGCGTGAAGACAAGAGGACGTCATCGTAAGAAGATGGGAGGCGCTGGACCGGAACGGGACACCCATCGGATCGGACCGCAGCGGGAACGCCCCTGGGTGAGTATAATCTAACCTCTCTTTCTCATCTTTCAGGATACATCGGGGACTTATCTACAGCATTTCAGAATGCTGTAAATAAGCCACCGATGCCAGTGGGCTTAGCTCACCTTCGACTTTGGGGGTGACCGGTTCCCTTTAAGCAAAATGCTCAAGATGACACCAGGGCATATTACGGGTGCTTTTCGAGCTTTCACTTTTGAGTTCCTTTATAAAGTATACAGTAGATTTCTACCTCCCATTCACGCTCCATCACAACCTTCTGTAACCTCTCTAACCTTATACCCATTCACCCAGCCCCCACTACCCCAGTCCCACTAACAGGAGCTCTGTGGAACGCTCGTTCTGTCTGCAACAAGCTTTCCTACATCCATGATCTTTTTGTTACTATCAAACTTTCCTTCCTCGCCATCACCGAAACCTGGCTCACCTCTTCTGACACAGCCTCTCCTGCTGCACTTTCGTATGGTGGCTTCCACCTTTCTCACACCCCCCACCCCAGCAGCAAACATGGCGGAGGAGTTGGTTTTCTCCGGTCAGATACCTGCTCCTTCACCCCAATCCCACCGCCGCCCTCTGTTACCCTCCCTTCCTTTTGAGGTGCACTCCATGCGCATCTACTCCCCCTCCAACTGGCTGTCATCTAACGCCCCCCAGGGCCAGCCACCACCTTCTTTGACCACTTCACCACCTGGCTACTTAATTTTCTTTCCGCGGACATCCCTACTATCATCATGGTTGACTTCAACATCCCCATTGATACTTCCCTCTCAGCTGCCGCTAAATTTCTATCTCTCACTTCCTCCTTCGGTCTCACTCAATGGTCTTCTGCAGACCCCACAAAGATGGCCACACACTGGACCTCATCTTCACCCGCCTCTGCTTCTTCTCTCTCACCACAACCTTCTCACATTCTCTTCCCTCTCCACTCAATGTCTACAATCCCCACCCCACAAACTTTCACACCCTCGCAGAAATCTAAAACACCTTGACCTACACTCATTCTCTGAATCCCTCCTCCCTCTCACAGATATAAGTTCCTTACACAATGCGGATGACGCTGCTGCTCTATATAACACCACAATAGCTGCAGCTTTGGAATCTGCTGCCCCACTTACACATACCAAAGCTCGCAAAATCAACAGACAGCCCTTGCACACCAGCCTGACCAAAGAACTGAGGCGAGCTTCCGGGGCTGCTGAGCGCATATGGAAAAGATCCCACTCCAATGAGCACTTTATCGCATTCAAACAGTCCCTCACTACTTTCAAGACCACACTTGCCACAGCTAAACAAACCTACTTCTCATCTCTCATATCCTCCCTGTCTCACAACCCAAAACAGTTATTCAACACCTTCAATTCTCTCCAGCACCTCCTCCCTCCCCACTCATCTCAGCTGAAGACTTTGCCTCATTTTTCAAGCAGAAGATTGATAACATCAGAGACAGTTTTGGTCAACAACCCCCAGAGCCCCTCCTCCCGACTTCCCAGCCCTCCACCTCCAAAACCAACTTCTCCACCATTACAGAGGATCAACTCTCCACTCTACTCTCAAGATCACATCTCACCACCTGTGCACTTGACCCGATCCCATCCCTCTTCATCCCAAACCTCACCACAGTCTTCATCCCAACCCTAACCCATCTCTTCAACCTATCACTAACGACTGGTGTTGTCCCCTCAAGCTTTAAACATGCCTCCATCACACCTATCCTCAAAAAGCCCTCTCTTGACCCATCCTCTGTATCTAGCTATCGCCCTATATCACTTCTCCCCTATGCCTCCAAGCTACTGGAACAACACGTCTACCTTGAACTGTCCTCCCATCTCTCTTCTTGCTCCCTCTTCGACCGCTTACAATCTGGCTTCCGGTCACACCACTCTACTGAAACTGCCCTAACTAAGGTCACCAATGACCTCTTAACCGCCAAGAGCAAGCGACACTACTCTGTCCTCCTCCTCCTGGACCTGTCGGCTGCCTTTGACACAGTGGACCATTCCCTATTATTACAGACCCTCTCATCCCTTGGCATCACAGACTTGGCCCTATCCTGGATGTCATCATGCCTAACAGACCGGACATTCAGCATCTCCCACTCACACACCACCTCCTCACCCTGCCCCCTATCTGTCGGAGTCCCACAAGGTTCAGTCCTAGGGCCCCTGCTCTTCTCCATTTACACCTTTGGCCTGGGACAGCTCATAGAATCTCATGGCTTTCAGTATCATCTCTATGCTGATGACACACAGATCTACATCTCTCGACCAGATATCACCTCCCTACTAACCAGAATCCCTCAATGTCTGTCCACTATTTCATCCTTCTCTGCTAGATTTCTGAAACTTAACATGGACAAAACAGAATTCATCATCTTTCCCCCATCTCACGTGACCCCCCCAATGAACCTATCCATTACAGTAAATGGCTGCCCACTCACCCCAGTCCCACAAGCTCGCTGCCTCGGGGTAATCCTTGATGCTGATCTCTCCTTCAAACCACATATCCAAGCCCTTTCCACTTCCTGCCAACTTCAACTCAAAAATATTTCACAAATCCGTTCATTCCTCAAATCCGTTCATTCCTCAACCAAGAATCTGCAAAAACCCTAGTCCATGCCCTCATCATCTCTCTCCTTGACTACTGCAACCTCCTGCTCTGTGGCATCCCCTCTAACACTCTCGCACCCCTCCAATCTATTCTAAACTCTGCTCCCCGACTAATCCACCTGTCCCCCCACTATTCCCCAGCTTCTCCCCTCTGTCAATCCCTTCACTGGCTCCCCATTGCCCAGAGACTCCAGTACAAAACCCTAACCATGACGTACAAAGCCTTCCACAACCTGTCTTCTCTATACATCTGTGACCTCGTCTCCCGGTACTTACCTACACGCAACCTCCGATCCTCCTTCTCTACTCCCCTCTTATCTCCTCTTCCCACAATCATGTACAAGATTTCTCTCGCGTATCACCCCTACTCTGGAACCCTCTACCACAACACATCAGACTCTCGCCTACCATCGAAACCTTCAAAAAGAGCCTGAAGACCCACCTTTTCCGACAAGCCTATAACCTGCAGTAACCATCTATCGACCAAACCGCTGCATGACCAGCTCTACCCTCGCCTACTGTATCCTCACCCATCCTTGTAGATTGTGAGCCTTCGCGGGCAGGGTCCTCTCTCCTCCTGTACCAGTTATGACTTGTATTGTTTAAGATTATTGTACTTGTTTTTATTATGTATACCCCTCCTTACATGTAAAGCGCCATGGAATAAATGGCGCTATAACAATAAATAATAATAATAATAATAGAGTATCTTCTAAGCAGCAAATGCCTGGAAAATGGTCTGCTTGCTTATTTCAACCACTTGGTGCCATGGAAACCTGAAGAGATTAAAAGATGCTAATGAACATATGAACAGCAAGGTTTTTAACATTAGAAATGCAAATGTTCTTTTAAATTATTTTTTAACAACTTTTTCAGGCAGTTCTTGGAGTGGAATCTAGCTGAAAAAAAGATGTTGTATGCACATACCCATGGCTCTGATTAATAAAAAAAAATTGTGAGAAAATTGGCATAAAACACTTTGAATTATTGTGCAGTAATTTTGTGACTTGGTGTTTTTATTCCAGTTTTGGTCAGCTCTGCCAAAATGGGAGGTGATGGTGTGAGTATGAGGTGTAGCAAATTGTGCCCATCAAGTCAGTCAATATAGGTGGCATTTTTTAAACCAGAAATGTTATTCCAGTCAATGACTGGAGTAATATTTATGGCAAAGCCCATGCCACTCGTAGGCGTATGCACCTCTTAATTAATTTGGCGCTTTTTATTCCTGCACGCCACTCATTAAGTCTAGCACCTTAATGAATTGGAGCCTTAAGGTACATTTACACTGCAAGATAGTCATGCCTTGTAAACAGGCTGCTAATGACCCAATGAATGAGAAAATCGCTTTGTTGGCTGAACTATTTTGTGCAGTTTAAAAGATCATCGTTCTTGGCATTATATCGTCCTGTGTAAACAAGATTTAAGCTGCCATTGTTCTCGGCAGCACATGTGCACTGAGCGATCTAGTATAGCATTGTTTACTGTGGTCTACCTGTGTAAACAGGCATTCAAACAGCCATAGATGAGTAAAAGTTTACCAATTGGCTGTCCTATCGTACTGTAGGTAAATGGACCCTTAGTATTAAACAATCACGGCTTTAAAAAGTTTCTCGCTGGGAGACTATTGCATGAGCAACCTTTGCCTACTGCTTAAGGCCCCTTCACATTAAGCGACGCTGCAGCGTCGCTGTTTGGTCGCTGGAGAGCTGTCACACAGACAGCTCTCCAGCGACCAACGATCCCGAGGTCCCCGGTAACCAGGGTAAACATCGGGTTACTAAGCGCAGGGCCGCGCTTAGTAACCCGATGTTTACCCTGGTTACCGGCGTAAAAGTAAAAAAAAAAAAACACTACATACTTACCTACCGCTGTCTGTTCCCGGCGCTGTGCTCTGCAATCCTCCTTTACTGGCTGTGAGCACAGCGGCCGGAAAGCAGAGCGGTGACGTCACCGCTCTGCTTTCCGGCTGACCGACGCTCACAGCCAGGACAGGAGGAGTGCAGAGCACAGCGCCGGGGACAGACAGCGGTAGGTAAGTATGTAGTGTTTGTTTTTTTTACTTTTACGCTGGTAACCAGGGTAAACATCGGGTTACTAAGCGCAGCCCTGCGCTTAGTTACCCGATGTTTACCCTGGTTACCAGTGAAGACATCGCTGGATCGGTGTCACACACGCCGATCCAGCGATGTCCACGGGAGATCCAGCGACGAAATAAAGTTCTGGACTTTGTTCAGCGACCAACGATCTCCCAGCAGGGGCCTGATCGTTGGTCGCTGTCACACATAACGATTTCTTTGTCACACATAACGATTTCCTTAACGATATCGTTGCTACGTCACAAAAAGCAACGATATCGTTAACGATATCGTTATGTGTGAAGGTACCTTTAGACAAGGTATGATAACATTTCCTCTTTATATTAATGTCAGCCCAAAATAGAGGACATTAAAAAGAATAGCCCACTGTTTTCTTTGACTTGATTCTGTAATTTCTTAATTCAGAGCATCACCAGGAAGTGTTTCTCTTTGCTGATCTATTGTATTTCTATAGTATGTTTGCCCAAGCAAATCAGGAGAATGACCTTTTTGTGGAGTGTGTTGGTTATTTATTTGCTTGCATCATTTAACAACACCAATGTGCAGGACCCAAAGACTCCTCAGGCATATAATTGTTTTTTTTTGCCCGTTCTCTGATACAGTTGCAGATGTATCTCAGCAGTCACAACAGGATGATCCTTCCTCATGTATGATCACAGTGACCGACACAAACAGTGATGAGGTTTTCATTATCTCACCAGGAAATCACACAAACGGTCTTGCCTTAAACTCTTCACATTTACAGGTCAGTATATACTTTTCTATATAGATGATATAGAAATAAAGTCTCCATAAAGCTTGGAAAAATGAAAGCAAGCGCATGAAAGTATATCTTCTGTTTTGAATGAGTTCACTGAAGTATCTGCTGGTATGACATGTGCCCACAATCCTAATTAAAATACATGTAACTTGTTTTTTTATTTAGTAAAATAAAAAAAAAGAGAACATTACTATATTTAAACTGATAAGATGCTTTCACTGAAATCCTGGAAAAGTACAATTGCTCCCACTATTCAGGATAAGCTGCTTGTGAGTAGGTCGCACGTACCATTCTTCTTGTAGAAGTTCATAAATTTTGCACTCTTCTGAATGGAAGTTTTCTGCTCTGAATACCTTTACTGCCTGTGAAAAATGTTTCCACAATTAACCAGACTTCGCTTTAAAGGGAACTTGTCATGGTACTAAATGCTATTCACCTGCTGATATACGAGATTAATAGCTACCTGACTGAAAACACAGCTACTAGAAGAAAATAAACTTTGTTCCACCTGGGAGCCACCAGCTTTGTCATGAAGGCATGCACACTCCGGCTACAGTCACTGCCAAGTAAAATCCTGCTCATAGTTATTGGCATCCATGAAGTTTAAATACATAATGTGGAATTTCCCCTGAAAAAAATGATCAAGTGAAACCGTTTTTGTTGTATAGAGCACTCGTGTTAAATACAAAAGAGCAAATGATAATAATATAAATCAAAAAACACTGAAAGGGGAAAAATAAAAAAAACCTAAAGCTTGCTCTAAGATTGGTTTTGACACCCTTTACTATAAATTAGTATGGAAACACATTTTGATTTGCCTGTGTTAAATCACAAATGAGAATCACCTGTGATTAATTGTCTGTGCCATGTGACATGAATTAGCCAATGAATGATGACTTAAGTGTTTTAAAAAGCCACATGGTAGGCCATGTCCCTTTGTCACAAGGGTGGAGACAAAGGAGCTGTCTGAGGACATCAGAACTGCTATTATTAGCAAACACAAGACTTCCAAAGGGTATAAAGCCAT
The DNA here is from genome assembly GCF_032444005.1 of Ranitomeya imitator. Classification (NCBI taxonomy): domain Eukaryota; kingdom Metazoa; phylum Chordata; class Amphibia; order Anura; family Dendrobatidae; genus Ranitomeya; species Ranitomeya imitator. The sequence goes on along the minus strand of NC_091282.1, from coordinate 286,717,992 downwards.
CTCCAAAGACATTGGTACCCCAGTTTCAACAGGGCGCAATGTTAAGACGTTTGCCAAGCATGGAACAGTCGTCCAGTGCGGTACAGCAATTGATGGAAAGGGTGACGAAAAGAAGGCCAGTAGTACAGTGTCTAGAGGATGGATCCCTGGGGGCATTGGGGAAATTGTATCCAACTATATTTTTGATAGGTAAGTTGTGGGGTAGATTGAAACAAAATCGTGGCATCATGGGACTAACCAGATTCTCCCCGCTATGTCATAATAATAACCTACCTGACTTTGTGGCATTAGGGGTATTACCAGAGTGGCAGGCCAAGGGGATTCAATATGTGTATCAAATACTTGAGCAGCAGGAGCTGAAATCCTTTTCCCAACTGCAGGCGGATTTTGATCTTGGGTCTTCGGGGGAATATCCGTATCTGCGGATGAGACACGCATTTGGAGCTCAGAATAGGGATGGATGCATTAGAATCCAAAGGGATATAGTGTTTGAATATGTGTGCAGGGAAGGGACTACTAGGGGGGTTATCTCCACTCTTTATAAAGATTTACTGCATACATACCTTTTGGGATTTCCGATAAATGCAAAAGCTAAATGGGAGAGGGATCTGGGCCCATTGGAAAATGAAATTTGGGAGTCGGTCTTGGAGTGGGTTCCACAACTGTCACTGAGTGAGCCGTATAAGCTGTCGCAGCTCTCTATAGTGCACAGGGTCTACAAATCTCCAGAAGTATTATATAAAGCAGGACTGCGTGCTGACTCGTCCAAGGTGTAAGTCTGCAAATGCTGATATATTTCATATGATGTGGACGTGTCCGAGACTGGCTGCTTTTTGGTTGGTGGTTTTGAGTCGCATGGAAGGAGCGTATAGATGCAAGGTGCCAAGGGATCCGTTGGTATGTTTGCTGGGATATGTGGATGAGATTGGAGTGGATAACACCCTGAAGATGGCAATTGCCAGATTGTTGTATATGGCCCGAAAGGTAATAGCGCAAAATTGGATTAAGGTTGAACCACCTACAAGAGAATTTCTTCAATATGTGAAGCAGGGTCTGACATTGGAAAAAGGGATCTATAAGAAAAGAAGGAAAATAGAAATGTTTGATAAACTGTGGTCTTTGTGGCTAGAAATGGGATGAGGTAGATACGTGGAATAGGAGAGTCTAGGGCCTGACTTGGTAAGGACAGAATAAGAGGTCTGCGGTCTTACATAGATGATATTCATTCAGTATTATTGATGGTGGTGATATTGGAAGAGGTGGGCTGTCTTCTTGGGCGGGGGCAGGAAAAGTTGGGAATGATGGGGATTGGTTAGGGGGGAAAGTTTGTATTGAAAACAAGAATATAATATGTAAATGTATAATATGTAAATTGTGCTGATATTCTTAATAAAAATTTACTTGAGTTAAAAAAAAAAGCATGCAACAGTTAAGAACCTCCCTGGACATGGGGGGGAAAGAAGAAAATTGACGAGAGGCGAATTGTGGAAAAAACACCACCTCAAACATTTAAAGACATGAAGGCCAACCTGGAACAGTCTGGGTTCATGGTTTCAACCATACCATATGTACGCACACTAAACAAAGTAAAGTTTTATGGGTGAAGGCCAAGGAAGAAACCATTGCTTAAGAAAAGACATAAAAAGGAATAACTGATCTTTGTTGAAGAGCACCTTGACAATCTTTGAGGGAAATTGTTCTGTGGACAGATTAAACAAAAATAGGGCTTTTTGGCAATACAAAGTAACAGTTTGTTTACAGACAGTGCAATAACGCTTACAGTGCCTACAAGTAGTATTCAACCCCCTGCAGATTTAGCAGGTTTACACATTTGGAATTAACTTGGCATTGTGACATTTGGACTGTAGATCAGCCTGGAAGTGTGAAATGCACTGCAGCAAAAAAGAATGTTATTTCTTTGTTTTGTTTTTTTTACATTGTGAAAAGTCTTTTCAGAGGGTCATTTATTATTCAACCCCTTAACCCACCAGAATTCTGTTTGGTTCCCCTAAAGTATTAAGAAGTAGTTCAGGCACAAAGAACAATGAGCTTCACATGTTTGGATTAATTATCTCTTTTTCCAGCCTTTTCTGACTATTCAAGACCCTCCCCAAACTTGTGAACAGCACTCATACATGGTCAACATGGGAAAGACAAAGGAGCATTCCAAGGCCATCAGAGACAAGATCGTGGAGGGTCACAAGGCTGGCAAGGGGTACAAAACCCTTTCCAAGGAGTTGGGCCTACCTGTCTCCACTGTTGGGAGCATCATCCGGAAGTGGAAGGCTTATGGAACTACTGTTAGCGTTCCACGGCCTGGACAGCCTTTGAAAGTTTCCTCCCGTGCCGAGGCCAGGCTTGTCCGAAGAGTCAAGGCTAACCCAAGGACAACAAGGAAGGAGCTCCGGGAAGATCTCATGGCAGTGGGGACATTGGTTTCAGTCAATACCATAAGTAACGAACTCCACCACAATGGTCTCCATTCCAGACGAGCCCGTAAGGTACCTTTACTTTCAAAGCATCATGTCAAGGCTCGTCTACAGTTTGCTCATGATCACTTGGAGGACTCTGAGACTGACTGGTTCAAGGTTCTCTGGTCTGATGAGACCAAGATCGAGATCTTTGGTGCCAACCACACACGTGACGTTTGGAGACTGGATGGCACTGCATACGACCCCAAGAATACCATCCCTACAGTCAAGCATGGTGGTGGCAGCATCATGCTGTGGGGCTGTTTCTCAGCCAAGGGGCCTGGCCATCTGGTCCACATCCATGGGAAGATGGATAGCACGGCCTACCTGGAGATTTTGGCCAAGAACCTCCGCTCCTCCATCAAGGATCTTAAGATGGGTCGGCATTTCATCTTCCAACAAGACAACGACCCAAAGCACACAGCCAAGAAAACCAAGGCCTGGTTCAAGAGGCAAACAATCAAGGTGTTGCAGTGGCCTAGTCAGTCTCCTGACCTTAACCCAATTGAAAACTTGTGGAAGGAGCTCAAGATTAAAGTCCACATGAGACACCCAAAGAACCTAGATAACTTGAAGATCTGCATGGAGGAGTGGGCCAAGATAACTCCAGAGACCTGTGCCGGCCTGATCAGGTCTTATAAAAGACGATTATTAGCTGTAATTGCAAACAAAGGTTATTCCACAAAATATTAAACCTAGGGGTTGAATAATAATTGACCCACACTTTTATGTTTAAAATGTATAAAAATTTAACTGAGCAACAAAACTTTTTGGTTTGTAAGATTTATGCATCTGTTAATAAATCCTGCTCTTGTTTGAAGTTTGAAGGCTCTAACTTATTTGCATCTTATTAAACCTGCTAAATCTGCAGAGGGTTGAATACTATTTGTAGGCATTGTATAAGAAAAAGAACACCCTACCAACATTTAAGCATGGTGGACGATTCATAAGCTGTGGGGTTGCTTTGCTGCATCTGGTATTGGAGGCCTTGACCTTATCACAGGAATCCTGAAATTGGAGAATTATCAAGATATTTTAGAGCAAAATGTCCAACTCGGTGTAAGAAAACTTGGTTTGAGTCAAAGATCATGGGTCCACCAGCAAGACAATGACCAAAAGCACACATCCAAAAGTACACAGGAATGGTTGAAAAAGAAGAAAAAAGGACTGTATTAAAATAACCATCAATCAGTCCTGACCTTAATCCTATTGAAAATCTTTGGGTGAGCTGATGTCCGCCATTAAGAAAAAGAAGCCTGAAAACATTCAAGAACTTGAACAAAGGAAGAGTGGAAGAAAATATCAGCTGAGAAGTGCAAGAAGCTTATAGATGGCTAAAAGAAATGCTTGGAGGCTGTCATCAATCAAAATGTAAGTTGAAAAACCAATGTTTTATTGTTGTATTACTTTGGACCACTAATTAAAACATCCTGAGGATAGCTTTGGTATATTTCCATTTCTTTCTCAAGATATTGTACAGTCTATGCAAAAAATTAAAGGGTGCCAATAATGATGAACCGGACTGTATATAGTGAGTAATGGCTGCAAGTTAACCCCAGCATTGTTACTCTATTGACCTGTAGATTAACCACGTTGGGGGACATGACAGGTTCCCTTTTAAACAGTAATTTTATAATATGGAGTTATCGGCCTGCCTTTAACTTAAAGAGGACTTGTCACCAGGTCAAAAGTAGCAAAGTTTTGCTCTTTTTATTCCCACAGACCCCCTAGGTATTTTGTTTTTTGTCTTTTTTATGAAATGCAGTTTGAGATATGGGCCTTTGAGCCAGGCCCTTTGGTAAAAACCATTACGGTAAATATTTGCACTAAATAAAAAGGCAAGGCCCATATGGAACTGTAGGGTGGAATTTACAAAAAGATAAAAATTATAGTTTGGGAAGGACATAGTGAAACTAGCCACTTTTGACCTCTAAGGATGCAGTAACTGACCTGAAAAATTTAATGTGATTTCAGATTCACTGCTCGTTCCTTGTAGCTATGACAGTAGATTGCCGACTGCTGTTTATGGAATCCTGTAATCAGTCAGTGGCTAATGGGAATCGTCCCAATAATATCTATTAGGAAATTGTTATTTATGCAGTACATTAGGGAATTACAATTTTATGCTAAACTATACCTTCTAGAAGGTTTACAAATGTGCTTTCTGTCTTTCAAGCAGAATTACTGTAGGCGTAATCGAGCCATGTTCCATGTGCGCTGCTTGTTTCTTTTTTTTCTTTCTTCCAAAGTGGAGAGAGCTGCTGTAATTTTCCTGCAGCCTATGACGGGTAGCCAAGACACATGGTGGTTTTGGCTGAGCAGGGAGCCACATCACTGCTGCATTAATGTTTTGATTTTATTATGGCATCTCATTATAGGTAGGAAACCTAAAGAGAAGTGTAACCAGCCCTGCCTCCGTATCCGACTGGCTCACATCGGATTACACAAATGTGGATCTAACTGTCGAGGACAAAGGAAATGAAGGTGAAGAAATAGATGTCGCCAGGCAAAGAGCATGGAGCGTTCGCACTTTTAACAGCCTGCTGCCTCAACTACAGAAGAAATGGCGCAGTCGTACTTCTAGTGGTTCCTTCACAAAATTACTGGACCGCGTGAGTACATTATTATTTTTTTTTCTTGTTGTCTAATCTAGAAAATCCTTTGCCAAATAGTCTATTAGTTGATTTTTACATAAATGAGGGGTCACTGCTTCAATAGATGAGGTGGAAAAAATCCATAGAGAGCCTTTTTTGCTTTGAAAAAATCTCAATAATGTGCAGATGTTCCTGAAATCAGCTGTACTCTGGTGTATGACTTGTTAAAGGGTTGAGTGACTTGTAGGATCGCTACTTCCAACAGGTGGCACTATATAGAGTCCAAGTCTTCTTTCTCTCTGAAGAGGCAATTTGCATCTAAAACTTCCCAGAGGAGCATTGCCCGGTGAATACGCCTCCTTGCCTTGACAAGCCAGAGCAGGTATAGGTATGTCACTCTCCACAAGGAGAAGCCTTACCCCTTAGACCTCCGTCCAGAGCCTCTCACCTAGCCAAATCAGATCTCGTACTTTGCATTGATGAGGACCAATAGTCCGAAACACCATGTTTGCAAATTGAGATTCTGATTTGGCTTTTATCCTAAAGGTACCTTCACACATAACGATATCGTTAACGATATCGTTCCAACGACACGCTTTTTGTGACGTAGCAACGATCTTGCTAACTATCTCCTTTATGTGTGACAGCGACCAACGATCAGGCCCCTGCTGGGAGATCGTTGGTCGTGGGGAATGATCAGGACCTTTTTTTGGTCGCTGATCACCCGCTGTCATCGCTGGATCGGCGTGTGTGACGCCGATCCAGCTATGTGTTCACTTGTAACCAGGGCCGCGCTTAGTAACCCGATATTTACCCTGGTTACCATTGTAAAAGTAAAAAAAAAAAAACTTACATTCCGATGTCTGTCACGTCCCCCGGCGTCAGCTTCCCTGCACTGACTGTCAGCTCCGGCCGTAAAGCAGAGCACAGCGGTGATGTCACTGCTGTGCTCTGCTTTACGGCCGTCGCCGCTGACAGTCAGTGCAGGGAAGCTGACGGCGGGGGGCGTGACAGACATCGGAATGTGAGTATGTACTGTTTATTTTTTTTTTTTACTTTTACAATGGTAACCAGGGTAAATATCGGGTTACTAAGCGCGGCCCTGCACTTAGTAACCCGATATTTACCCTGGTTACCCGGGTGCTGCAGGGGGACTTTGGCATCGTTGAAGACAGTTTCAACGATGCTGAAGTCTTTCCCCTGATCGTTGGTCGCTGGAGAGAGCTGTCTGTGTGACAGCTCCCCAGCGACCACACAACGACTTACCAACGATCACGGCCAGGTCGTATCGCTGGTCGTGATCGTTGGTAAGTTGTTTAGTGTAACAGTACCTTTAGTCATATTACAAGACTGGTTGATTGTGACTTGTAGGATCGTTACTTCCAACAGGTGGCGCTATGTAGAGTTCAAGCCCGCTTTGTCTCTGAAGAGGCAATTTACATATAAAATGACCTCCACAGACATCAGATAATTTAACTCGATCTACAAATGGTTTTCAGATATCTCTCATGAGTATGGCATACTTTACATGGGCATCTTACTTTTGATGGGTACCTTGTAATACTTCCTTCATTTCTCCTGTGGGGGTACTGCTGAGGAATTGAATGCTTGCTTTCAGGTTTCACTGTGATTTGGTTCATCAATGAAGGCCAGGGTCAAAACCAGAAGGACTGAACCAGAATCAAAATTGGTAAAACAGGAGTAGGATTAAATCAGTTAATGTTCAGGTTCAACTAACAGTCTGAGGGTTAGACAAGAGAGTAGTAATTAACGATCCATGCCTGAACCAGAAAAAGCCTCATATATGAAACTAGTGCGTTTGGGTCAGGAGACCTGTTGCAGTTCATACTCAAGCTCGTTTCACACATCAATGTTTCACAGTCCAAGTCAGAATATTGCAACAGAAGTTGGCCACATATAAGTGCACTGTTGTTGGTCTCCTAGCTGGTCAGCGAGACCTTATTTTTACAGACCTTAAACTTACAACTGAAAGGTGGACAGAGTGATCAAAGTACCCAAAGAGGTTAATGGGCTGAGCAGTGAGCATGTCAAAGGGGTTGATGACTGACAACAAGAGGTAGGCAGTACAGGAATGGGGCTGGGTGAGTATGATTTAATCTATCTATTGTATTGTCAGTCCACTTATTGTGTAGCTATAAAAAGCTCTAACAAAAGTAGAAACTTTTCTAGTACACAAAAGCAAACAATGGTGTCACCAATAGCAGAAAATAACTGACTTTAAAAATTGATATTATTTCTGCACTGCTGCACAAAGACTGTCATTATAAACATTGGTTACCAGTTTTAATTTTTCCATATATAATGCTAGTAACAGACCCCGTTTTGCCTTTCTAGGGTTGCGCTGCACCTGTGAAGACACTAAGCCCCAAGATTCCCAGGAGAGTGGGATCTGCAGCACAGATTGGGGAAAATTGTATCCGCTTGTATTCAGAATCCTCAGACAGCAATGCATCTTATCCCCTTACACACTCCGCACACCTCCACAGGCACCTCCCATCAGGAAACCTCAGGAGGGCACGTCCATGTTTTGGATTGCTAACGGATTCCTCTGACTCTGTCCGTTCTGACCAAACATCAACTTTTGCAAAGGAGAATCACAATCTGTGCCAAAAGCCTGGCACAGAGTATCCAAAGGCACTCAAAGTACCATCAACCAATGGCATGCGAGCCAAAGAGCTCTCAAAGGACTTTGAAAAGTCAAATGCTGTTTTTGTGATCTGTGAAGAAGCAGATGATCAACAGCCCTTGGTATTTGATGACCAGCTGAGCTCCCCCACAGAGTGCGAATTACACAGTTCTTATATAAGTTGTAAAGATAACTGCTCCCTTTCATCCAAAAGGTCTTGCAATCATTTAAGTCCTTGGATGAAGTCTTCAGATGTTTCCATTTATCAATGCATACAAAAGAACGCAAGTCTCAAGCCTCACTGTACTACCACTGTGGGTAGGCCTGACTATGCAGGAAGCACAGATTTCCAGTCCCCACCAATAGCTTTGGTTACAGAATGACTGCACTTGGTGAAATTATACTTGTAATAGACTGGTGGCCTTTATATATTTCCATCTGATATAGTTTCATGGTGATCCAGCTATCAATTGTTTTTTTTTTTTTTGTAAACTGGCCAAGAAAGTTGTGTCAACCGTTTTAATGAAAGACTATTGACATCATCATTATAGTTACCATTTTCTGTAATGTCTGCCACACATCGTTGGTATAATAATTCCAGTGTGCATTTCACAATCTTAGGATCCTGGTATTACTTTACACGATTGTGTTCTTTAAGTGGGACACAGATCAGTCACTGGACAGAAACAAATCGGCAAGAAATAGAGAATGTACCTGTTCTTTTCTCCCTATGGCCGCTTTCACACAACTTACTCCCGAGTCTCCTGACTTGAGCTAGCTGCCTCATAGGCATATATAGGGCAATGAGTTCAAGTGACAAGACGCATGGGTCAAGTTGAGTCTTCTGATCCAAGCACGGTCCTTAAACATGACCACAAACACGGAGAGTGTGAAACTGGCCTAATCTTTGCATAAGGTCAGACTTTGGGAACGACTTTAATGGCTTTACATTCATTTTTTCCAGGGGATCTGAGTGACCAATTTGTACAAACCAACCAAGCATAGAGTGTACACTACGCACAACTTTTTACTGTTTTCTTTTCGCACAAGTTGTAAAGCACAAAGAAACTATTTTTTACAAACTACAGAGGCCATCAAACCTTCATTTTTCAAGGCACATTCCCTAGAGGACTAGTCCCTTTCCCAGTTCACTTGCATATTGTCATCTTCTACACACTATTTGGACCTCTTTAATGTATAATCACAATCTTAGGGACAGGCTGTGGAGGCTCTGAGATGTTTAGCTGTCCAGGCCTAACTTTTATGCATTTAATCACATTCATTTGTTGTAATGATGTACACACGAGGACTTACAGGAGAAAAGTAATGGCACCATTCATTTGGCTAAGTTCACAAGTCAGTCGATAAAGAAACAGCATTTTATCAAGGTATCAAATACTTTATTCACTGGCATTCTCTGATAAACGATAACCGAGTTGGTTAAGAGATAGACAGCATCCACACTTAAATCTCTACACAAGCCTGAATGTGTGAACATGGCCTTACTGGCAGATGCATTGATTGATGACCTTCATTGTATATTTGCATTGTTTTGTAAGCTCGCAGTGCTGGTACATTGGATTATATTTACACATATGATGGTGCTGGTGTAAGAAATTGTTGCAGTTTTTGCTGAAATTGGTAACCATGTGTTCTTTAAGGAAGCATGACTGCTACAAAGGAAAATCACATTGCAGTACCTCTGCTGCGGTATTTGTACCTATACAGGTATATTCTGTAAACTGGTTTGCAGTCTTTCAAACATGCAACTAGGATTTGAACCTAGTTGAACACGTCCCCTGTTTGGGTGCCTGTCAGGTGGAGTGGAGAGATGCTAGGAAGGGTCTATGGACAACCCAGCAAATCTATTTATTACATGGACAACCCTTTGATTACAATGAAAATCGTGTAATGAATCAATTTTCACTGTGGTGGCGCTGCAGGGGAATTAAATGGTTGCTGTTAGGCTCCGACAAGGATTATATTATGGTGGTCCTCACAATGGGACACGTGATAGTCTACTAATCCTGAAAGGACCCTTCAATCAAAAAGTGAACACTTTATAACCACTTAACAGTAAATTTATTGATTTCTTGAGTTTCCTTTTCTTAATATATTTCTATAATCTATGGACATTTAATGTTGATTGAAAATTTGTTTTAAGAGGTTATCATAAAATTTAAAATTTGATGTTCTAGGCGATTCGTATTAAAAACCTATCCAGGTAATGCCGACTGCACCCCCATCCCTCAAACAGCTGTTTAAAGGTGCTGCCAAAACCCCTTCCATACTTAGTAGTGGTATGCTTGATATTACACTTCAGCTTCATCTTCTTCAAGTCAAGAAGAGTGTAGTGAATTGTAATACCAGGAATACTTGCAACTAAGAGTACCGAGTTGTATCTGGTGAACAATTAAGAGCGCTGATAACTGAGTCGGATGCCAATCAATGTAATAAGAATAGTTATCAATGTTAAAGTCCCAGATTACCCATTTTCACTCTTATTCAATCGCATCAGATATTTTATGACGAATTAAAAACAACTAATCTATGGTAATTAATTCTTATTAGAAATAAACTAAAAAAGATTATAGAAATCAACCCTTGTTCTGTCTGCAACTCCCTAGCTAGGTTTCCAGGGGAGAAATGTTACTCCAGAAGATAGTATTATGAGGTATGTTAGGTGGGCAATCATAGTTTGTACACGAATGATCATCTCTTCATGATTGTGAACAGCTCTTGACCAGATGGTAGTAGCCATGTGATGTAAATCTATTTACTATGTTGATTTTCCGAGCTATTGGTATGTGTAGGTATCTTGTATGTTTTGATTTTAATATCTATGTAGCCAGAGAATGATTTGCAATATAAACACATTTAATGAATAAAGGAATTGTATGGTTACTTACCCATGAAACTTTAAGCAAATATCATTTTTTTTAATAACCAGCTTTTAAAGCACTAGAAAAAAAATGCAAACCCTGTAACCTAGATAAACTTTTATTCTAGATTATTTATATATTTGGTTCAGGGGTTGAAGTCAGGGCCAGTGTCCCCACCTGGCGCACCAAGTGTCGAGGCCCTGGACAGATGGGGGGCCACATGTCTTTGGGGACACTGGAGCGCTATGGGGCCCATTGAGGGGCCTAATGCCAGCGCTGGCACTGGGACCTGCACCTCAAACTGTTTCAAATAGTATGCATTACTCCCATCTCCTCAGCGTCTTCGGACTCTCTCTGATGTCTCAGTGCAGAGGGCGCGACATCACTACAACGCTCCCCCTGTGCAGAGAGTCAGAGAAGATGCAGCAGAGACCGGAGAACAAAGCAGCGGAGAGTATTTGTTTTTTTCCTTTATATGAATGGAGCAATATATGGGGCTCATTATACTGTATGGAGCATTATATGGGACCCATTATACTGTATGGAACAACATATGGGACCTATTATAGTGTATGGAGCACTATGTGGTGCCCATAATACTGTATTGCAGACTATGTGGTGCCCATAATACTGTTTCAAGGACTATACTGTCCTGTCTAAAATGAAGTCTGCAGTCACTCTGTGCGACTGCAGACTTTTGAATTCCCCCAGCGCACACAATGTACGCTGTATTTGCCAGTTTCTGAGCAGTTGTGGAATGTTCAATAGATATCACTCTTGGAATGTAAGAACTAAGTGAAATATTTGGCATTATACTTTACCTATATTTCTCTGCCATATCTGTGCATCATGAATCATGGTATGTGTTAAAGGGACAGACTGAGACGATTTTGCCCAGGGCTCACAATAACCTGCAGCCGGCCCTGGTCCAAGGTGACTGACTAGCTGAGATTACCATACTAATTTGATTGTGTTTGATCATAACATGTTACCACAAATAGTCGTGTAAAAATGCATGGAGCGTTCTTGTGTTTAGTACCACAAAAATCATAATGTACTTATACTAAATGGTTTTCAAATTAGGCTATGTGCACCTGTTATATTACACAAGGGAATTTCAAATCAGAAAAAACCCAAAAAAGAGTGTTTATACAAAGAATATAAATTTATTTAGACCTAAAAATATACAAAATTATAACAAGGTAAAGCTAACATGCAAGGTAGGGGAAATAGCTATCCACATATAATAGTAGTATCGATATAATCAATATGCAACTAAATCTGAGTAACTACCAGATAGATGCACGTGTTGCAGATTTGGGTGCAGAATTTTCTGCACAAAATCTGCATCTCCTGGCAGAAAACGCAGGCGCAGATTTGATGCATTTTTCTTGCGGATTTTGTGGGTGTTTGCTGCGGATTTTGTGAAGATTTCATGCGTTTTTTTTACCCTTGCAGATTTCTATAATGAAATGGGTGCAGAAACGCTGCAGAACTGCACAAAAGTGACATGGTCCTTTTTTTTAATCTGCTGCATTTTCTGTGCAGATTTTTCTGCACCATTAGCACAGCATTTTTTTTTTGCCATTGATTTACATTGTACTGTAAATCACTTGCAGATCTGCAGCGTTTCTGCGCGGAAAAAAAACGCTGCAGTTCTGCAGGAAATCTGCAACGTGTGCATGTAGCCTTATACTTCAAGAATGTGCTGAAAAAAAATTATTGCAGTAAATTCACACAACTGCTGTGTAACCTGGCCTCCAGCAATAATGTAACATTCCATGTGAATGGGCAGGAAAACTGTCAAAGAAACCAACAAAATGACAGAAGAAGCGAGAATGGTGTTTTCATTGTGAATTTAAAGGACTTGGTGCTTGTCTATAGAATAGATTAATCCACAATAATTGTTAATCATGATTCCTGCGTTGAACTAAGTGGTGAAAATCCCCAACAAAATCCGTGCTCCGTCCACATCAGAAATGTACATACTTACGGATTTAACAATCTGATTTTGGTGTGGTAATACCATCAGCATGTAGATGTGGTTTGTTCAAATCTTATCCATTTTGCTGTTACTTTATTTCACCCGAAAATCCAGATGGAAAATTTGCAGCTAATTACATTTCAAGAATTGTCTGTTTTGCTTTTTTTCTGGTGCAGCGTCCTGTAAGGTATTTGTGGAATACCAAAGACTAGCCACAGTAGCGTCCCTGTGTCTGATATTTTTACTAAAGGTCTCCTACACATGGGTGGGGTGTTTATTTTGGTTCTGTACAAGCCACATGTGTTGTAGTTCAGTTCTGTACAACTCAAGAGTTAATTTTTGTAGATTTTGATGGGGAAGTATTCTACCCTCCCTAAGAAATCAAAGGCATATTGAAGTAGACAGTCGTGTTTTTTTTTCTATTTTATTGCTGAGTGCTTAGATCGTATATTATGTAATGTAACTATAGATAAACTCAGAGGCAGTCCAATATAGCTCATCATAATGTCCAATTGCACCTGCTTTGGAGGATAAAATGGGCCCCTTTACCTCCCGGGCCTCTGTGCACCGGTTGCACCAATAGTATGTCTGCCCCTGGATAAATTACAGTGGATAAGGGGTGCTGACTTGAGATACCTAGTACAGGGACCCTGTGTGCAGGAGGACAAATGGGGAGGGAATGGTCTACATTTTGTCTGATGCCTTCCCCTCACTGTTCTGCATGCCTGACTGCATGTATGTCTATAACTACAGAGCCCAGTATTCCATTTCCAATCTAATAAGCTTGCTTAAGTTATGAGGTTTTGGAAAATACTAGATACGGTAATTTCTGAAGTATTTCAAAATCTCTACCTACTATGATTAAATTCAATTTTTTTTTATCTACGGTGGATAAAAAACCCATATCTTGGTCATGACCTGGACACCCAAAAACGTAGCTTAGTAAAGTTATCAGAGATCTATTTTATGAAACATTTGTGTCTATAATAGATTTTTTTTTTTTGTTTTTACATCCATTGGAGGTAAACATTTAAGATTTCTGATTGACTGCAATTAGAACTTATGAAAATCATGAGGATTTCAAACCTTAACTTCTCATACCGTTTACAGTCATCTGCCATATATTTGTCACTGATACTAGTTAATGTTCTTATGCATTTATGTTGATGAAAAAGCATTATTGCTCTTGGAATGCAGTAATACAAAAGCTGAGGCGATAAACTATTTTTCTTGCGATGTCCAAAATAGCTGCTAATCTTGCACATCTTTTAATTCAGTGAGTGACCTTAATAGTATTCATTCTTCATTAAACACAGAATTGAAATCCCCATGTGTAAAATAACAGCTATCACATAAGACTGTAGACACATATGCACTTAAACTGAATCTGTCACCACATTTGACCTATCTAAAATTTTAATATGAGCATATAAAAGTTATAGACTTCTGATTTAGAATGATACCTGTGTGTCTCATATCAGATGTGTTGTTGATGCGAAATCCTCTTTTATCACTTTATATAAATGACCTCTTCCAGGCTTCGGGGCGAATGGTGCCTGGAGATAACTTTGCCCCCAGAGATTATTGTACATGAAGGGGGAGTTACTAGTGTGAAACAAGTAACTAACACAGAACAGGAGAAATTAAATTTGTCGTTTTGCAAACACATTTTTTTCAGTCACCCATGACGGCACCATCAGAGAGGGGATTCACCCTTCAAGGACAGGAAACCTTCAAGATAAAAAAGTCGGTTCCTCTCTCCGCATTAGTTGGTTTCCTGTCCTTCATGGAGAATCCTCAAGATGATTTCAATGTATAAGAAGAGGATGCCTGGGGCAGATGGGTTTGGCGGGCAGAGATCTGCATCTGCCACCAGGTACCGGTAGCACCTCGGAGGCCATATTTTCGTGCCCTCCTGAGCGTGTGCGGGGGATGGCTCTGTGCCAAATCACACAGCCCTAGAGCACACCAGTGCGGAGTCAGGTTATGTTACGGAGGCTGGATGCTTCTGCCCTCCCTGATACAGGAGCCGGGGAGAAGCACGGGATTCACTCACCTTCCCCTACGGCTGCCTGATGCTTCTGAGGCTGCAGCATGTGGTGCGCGCGCACACCAGTATCGCTGGAGTAACAGCGCAAGATCCAGCGGCATCGCCGTTAATCTCCAGAAGACGCTGGGGAGCACGTGGGTGGCAGTTACAGAGTGTGCAAATGATGTCGCCTGCCGATGACGCGCAAGGTTAGAGGAGGTGGGGGGCTTAGCCTGCACCGGCCTTTTTTTTTTAAAGAAAAAAAAAGCTTAAAAGGACGGCGCGGATGTAGCAGAGCCGGCAACATGGAGGCTCTGTCAATGGAGCATCTACAGCCGGAGCAAGAGCAGCAGGTGTTGCCCCAAAAACCTGACAAGAGGCACCCTTCACGGCCGCCTCAGCAGCGGGGGCCACTCGGGCAGTGTACAGGCGGACCATCGCAGTGCGAGGAAGGAGGGAACCATAGTCTCTGGAGTAGACATTTCTGATATTCAACCTTTGGATCCGATACCCATATAAAGCGTAAGAGTGTTGAGTGGTCTATGAGAAAGTGCAGTATACTACTGTCTGTTTCTTTCCCTTTTGCTGTCCCTCCCCTGTTCTCTCTCTTGTTGGTGGGATGGAGAGTAGAAGGTCCCTAGGAAAAGTAAATCGAAATTGAAGAATAGGGTATGCCCCCTATGTGAGCAGCAACTAGAAGTTATATGGACCAAAAAGTTATGCCAGGGTTGTATAGAACAGACTATTTTTGAAGAAACCCCTGATTTTTCAGCTGGCCTAAGGTCCTTGATCCAGTCTTAAGTCCGTAAATCGGTTAGCATGATGCAGGCCCTGGCAGTCTATTGTAGTAGGGGAAAGGATAGATCAGGGGTCCCCAACTCCAGGCCTCGAGGGCCGCCAACAGTGCAGGTTTTCAGGATTTCTTTAGTATTGCATCGGTGGTAATGTGATCATCTGCACAGGTGATGATTCCAACCCCTGTGCAATACTAAGGAAATCCTGAAAACCTGCACTGTTGGCGGCCCTCGAGGCCTGGAGTTGGGGACCACTGGGATAGATCCAGCCCGTCTCCTTCGTTGCATGCTAAATCTACAGTGTCAGAACCAGGTTGCTCAGATCAGTCTGAGTTATCCCTTAGCAGTTCAGAAGAGGAATTTGGTTTCCCAGCAGAAGCTATTGTAGCGTTTCACCCACTACGTGTCTTGGGGGACACTCGCTTGGCAGCAGAATAACCATAGACAGGCACGTTTTTTCCAGATAAGCAGTCCATTCCGGTTTATTAACGTCATAAACCGTATCTCAAACAGTTCATTATACCGCCATATCAGCATATCACATACGGTTTTACATTGACTTTAGTGGTCAGACTGGTATCTCTCCAGTCACCGGGTGACTGCACAGTTTAGCAACTGTCCTATGTTAGCGCGCACAGTTCTTTTCCCCATACCAGGGGTTACCTCTTAGGAGCTCCTGCTCCACAGGTTGACTCCACGTCAGTCCAAGGTCCACAACAGGACCGTCCAGGTCGATGGTCTCACAGTGCTTCCAGGACGACTCCACTCCCAGGAGCCTCCAACACTGACCGTCCAGGTCGACGGTCTCACAGTGCTTCCAGGACGACTCCACTCCCAGGAGCCTCCAACACTGACCATCCGGGTCGACGGTCTCACAGTCTACTCAGTGCCAAAGCCCAACCATGTGCTATTCAGGAATTCCCAGGATTTCCAACACAGGCTTCCAGGGCCTTGCACTTGGACCATACAGATCCAAACACAGGAACCACACAGGAACATGTGACCCACACCCTGGTCACATTACATACCTGTAACCACTCCCTTGGGTGGGAGTGTGGGTGTGTGTGGCTAGTTTGTCCCGCCCATCTCACACAACTAGCCCTGCCAATCTCCCATTAGAACTTACACATAATAATCAGGAGGACCAACTGGAACAACAGGTCTTTGAGAGACAATGGTGGGGACCGCCGCTAGTATTAAGGCAGCAGCAACCTTTCTGACAGGCTTCAGCGGACTCAGCAAGGTTGGCAGCCAGATCAGCGGCTCTATCTAATACAATACCCTGGATTCGTGTTCCAAAGAGGACCCCTTCACCGTGACCCCAATAGGATTTTTTCCCGATGCGTTTCGTCGTTTGTACTCATCAGGGGAAGGTAAAATAATAAACTGAATCCATTTCCATTCAGGATCAGTTATGCATATAGGGAAGGACCGCCTTACCATGTCACTGAAGGAGCACAGGTTAAATAGACCGCCGATTGCATTTCATATGGTGAGTGTACCTATGTCACTTCCTGTGTGTCCCAAAGTGGAACCGCAAACGTCACTTCCGGTATCGCTAGTCATGTGACTTTCATTCATCACCTCTTTTGGAATGCAAAGCTGGACCGCATATGTTATATCCAGCGCTACGTCTCGGGTATGACAAAACAAGTCTCCACAGATCCCTCATGCAGCCTCCATCTTCTTGGAGCGCAGGGTAATGCCGCCTCCTTAACCCCATCAGTTCTATCTGACACAGAGGGGAAGTCCTAATTTTAAATAATTGACAGAGGGGGGAATATTTAATGTAAATGATCCTAACCTACATCCAAATAGGAGGGAAGATCTTGAAAGGTCAGGACAAATGCTGGCTTAAAGAAAAAAGGCCGACAATTTTAAAAATTGATGTTTGGCTTGTCAGACTCCATTACAAGGAATGTTTAGACAATTGACAAAATGGTGGGAGAGGGGGTAATTTTGATTTTATATGGAAGGAAGATATTGGGAAAAAAAAAAGAATGTATCAAAACCCCTCAAGACTGTTTCCTATACTATTCTTCCATTCTGGCACCTATCAGTGGAGGTTGGCACCCTAAGATAGAATAACGAGAGATTGTGCCCCCACCCCTCGGCAGCTTGCCCTATTCTATCCCTGGTTAACCCTATGTGTCTGGAAAAGGAAGAAATATAGGAGTTTATCCACTTATAAAAAACAGCTGTAGGTAAGCATCTCGTTTAGACCTGTTGGTGTCCATCTAGTCTCACATTGTAAGAGGACCTGATTCCAATTGCCCCCCTTTTGGGTACATTAATCCTGTCAATTCCCATGAACCTCAGGTCACAGCTTTTCCCTTCGTGTCTCATGTTGACATGTCTAGCTTGGGGCGTCTCCCTCTTAAGGGCAATGTTGCTCTAATGTTCTCCTACCAGTCTCCTAAATTCGCATATTGTCTTGCCTATATATTCTAGGCCACATGGGCACACCACCCTATATATCACACCTCTTGTTCGATAGTTAATAAAGTGGTGTAGTTGAAATTCCCTTCCCGTGGCATTGCTCTTGAAATTTGATCCTATTTATGACAGGACACGCTACACAGCCACTACATCTAGCGGTCGAAAGGGCGTTGAGGGGGCACGTGAGAGTGTTATCGGACAATCGAGCCACGGTAGCCTACATAAACCAACAGGAGGGTACTCGCTCACGTCCTCTAATGGCATAACAGAAGAGATTTTTCATTTAGCGGAAAGATATTTCCTCTTATTTTCAGCCCTGCATATCTGAGGAACAGAGAATATAAGAGCAGATTTTCTAAGTCGCAACCACTTAAGACAGGGAGAATGGTTCCTAAAAGAGTCAGTGTTCAGACAGATTGTAGCCTTATGGGTTCATCCTTAGATAGACCTCTTTGCCTCAAAGGGCAACAGGAAGGTCAACAAATTTTGTTCCCTAAATCCAGCAGATGATCCATGGGCAATAGATGCTTTCAGCATAGAATGGGCACCAGGGCTCCTCTATGCCTTTCCTCCAGTGTGCCTCATACCATCAGTTGAGAAAATTCAGGGAGGACAAAGCCAACGTAATTCTGATAACTCCTTTCTGGCCAAAGAGGCCTTGGTTCCACTGGCTGAAGGTAATGTCGGTAACGGACACATGGGTCCTTCCAGAAGGCCAGGATCTATTGTCCCAGGGACCCTTTCTCCATCCTCAGATGTCTGGGCTGCAATTTAACAGCCTGTAATTTGAGAGGTCACTTTTAGAGGGGAAGGGTTTTTCGGCAAGATTAGTCTCCACCCTGCTTAGTAGCAGAAAGCTGGTAATTACTAACATTTATGGGAGAATTTGGAGAAGATTTTTATCCTTTTCAGGACCGTTTCGGGAAGGGGAGGATCAGTTAGTATCCATACTAAAATTTCTTCAGAGAGGGCTAGAGCTTGGCCTAGCGGTTAGTACCCTTTAAGTTTAGATTTCAGCACTGGGGGCCTTATGATTGTGACCTGGCAAATAATAGGTGGGTGGCCAGGTTCTTGAGGGCCTGTACAAGTTCCAGCTCAGTTCCATCTCCTAGGCCTCCTCCTTGGGATCTGAATCTGGTGTTGTCCCAATTAGCAGAGAGTCTCTTTGAGCTGCTAAACTCAGCCTCTGAAAAGATGGTTTCACTGAAGACAGCTTTGTTAATAGTACTTACTTCGGCTGGCAGAATAAATGATTTACATGTTCTAGCAGCAGACCCTCCCTACACTCAAGTCCTCAAGTCCTGGAGGATAGGGTAATGTTAAAATTAGACCCGGCTTACCTTCCTAAGGCCGGTTTCACACGTCAGTGGCTCCGGTACGTGAGGTGACAGTTTCCTCATGTACCAGACACACTGACTCAAGTAGACACATTAAAATCAATGTGTCTCTGCACATGTCAGCGTGTTTTCACGGACCATGTGTCCGTTTTGAAAACACGGAGACATGTCAGTGTTCGTGGGAGCGCACGTATTACACGGACCCATTAAAGTCAATGGGTCCATGTAAAACACGTACCACACACGGATGTTGTCCGTGTGCAGTCCATGTGCCGTGCAGGAGACAGCGCTACTGTAAGCGCTGCCCCCCCGCCCCCCGCATGGTGCTGAAGCCGCTAATCATTTCTTCTCTCCAGCATCGTTCGCTGGAGAGAAGATATGAAAACTCTTTTTTTTTGTGTGTTTAAAAAAAAAAAAGATTCCTGTCCCCAACCCCCTCCCACCTCCTGTGCGCCCCCCCGCTGTTAATAAAATACTTACCCATGTCCCTCACTGGCGCTGCTTCCTGTCCTCGCCGCAGCTTCTCCTGTATGAGCTGTCACGTGGTGCTGCCCATTACAGTGATGAATATGCGGCGCCACCCCAATGGGAGGTGGAGCCGCATATTCATCACTGTAATAGGCGGCACCACGTGACTGCTCATACAGGAGAAGCTGCGGCGAGGACAGGAAGCAGCGAGAGAGCCGGGTAAGTACAGGGGGTGGGAGGGGGTTGGGGACAGGAATCTTTTTTAAACACACACAAAAAAAAGTTTTCATATCTTCTCTCCAGCGAACGATGCTGGAGAGAAGAAATGGTTAGCGGCTTCAGCACCAGATGCAGGGGACAGCGCTTAACTCTAGCGCTGTCTCCTGCATGGTCTGTGTGGTCCTCAGTCGGCACACGGATGCTGCACGTGTGCCACACTGATGTGCCACATAAACGCACGGACACGGATAATTCCAGTACCGATTTTTCCGGTACCGGAATTATCTGGACGGGTGAGACTGGCCTAAGGTGGTAACAAAATTCCACAGAGCTCAGGAAATAATCCTACCATCCTTCTGCCCTAACCCAAGCTGCATACCCTAGACGTTAGGAGGTGTCTTCTACATTATTTAGAGATGACAGAACCTTGGAGGAAACAGAGAGCCTTGTTTGTGTCCTTTCAGTGGTCGAGAAAGGGCCTTAAAGTGTCCAAACTATAGCTAGGTGGGTGAGGGAAGCAACAAAGCTAGCTTATGTTAATGCAGGCAGGGCTATTCCTGAAGGTCTGAAGGTGCATTCTACGAGAGCCATGGTGACGTCCTGGGTGGAAAGAGCGGATGCCTCCATTGACCAGATTTGTAGGGCGGCCACATGGTCATCTCCGTCTACCTTCTTCAAGCACTATAGGTTAGACCTGTCTGCCTCCTCTGACCTCATGTTCAGGAGAAGGGTTCTGCAAGCAGTGATCCCTCCCTAAGAATATAGATCTCTGGAAATCTCTCATGGTGCAGTCATGGGTGACTGATAAACACGGGTATTACTTACCTGGTAATGTGGTTTTTCATAACCCATGATGGCACCCTTTATATTCCTTTCCTTCTTAATCACTCCTTTTTTGTTCGGTGAAGCTTAGTCCTTGGCGTGGATAGTATTGATTTAAATATGTAGTTGGATAAGTTATTTTGAGTGTAGACTAATCGGCGGAGGTCCTCTCAGGCTCTGGAAAACAACTGATGCAGAGGACCCACCCTTTTTTATCTTTAAGTTTTCCTTCAAGGGCGGATCCCCTCTCTCATGGTGCTGTCGTGAGTTATGGAAAAAAAACATTACCAGGTAAGTAATAATCGTGTTTTCCTACTCTCTCAGTTCTGCTGTTTTGCAACAATATTACAACCCTATAAACAGAGAAAAATTAGAATAGGTTTTTACTGTGTATCAATTAACAGTATAGAGCCTACAAGCATGATACACGGCCAAATAGCCGAAAGACCATATAATAACTTATTGAATACTTGATTTTAATCATACAATTTAAAAGTACTGAAAAGTGGCCACGGGGTTTCTTAATAATCATTTTGCTCATTTACTTTCAATTATGTAATTTATTTGCAATTTATTTTGAGCCATGCATTACATATTTTTAAACATATGCACACTTAGTGCTTCATTATAGTCATTCTGGCATTTGGTGACCTTGATATCTAATAGCCCCTGCTTTTGCACTCTTAGGCCTCTTTCACAGTTCCGTCTTTTTAGATCCGTCTCATTCCGTCGTTATGGGCAAAAAACTGATCCTGCAAATGTGCTTGCAGGATGCGTTTTTTGCCCATAGACTTGTATTAGCGACGTATCCGTCGTGTTTTGGCGGACGCGAGGCACAAAAAAAAGTTCAATGTAATTTTTTTTTGTGCGTTGCGGCCGAATCTCTGCCCCCTCCTCCCTGGACTGCAGAATGGGCAGCGGATGCGTTGAAAAACTGCATCCGCTGCCCACGTCGTGCAGTAATTTCAAAACGTCCGTCGGTACGTCGGCCCGTACCGATGGAAATGTGAAAGAGGCCTTAATTAGGTTCATTTTATCCTACTTTTAAATATTACAACCCTGTCTGCCTGTGAGCTGGAAGCTGAGAGTAACCTGAAGATGTGTCAGGTATAATCACACACAGCTCTGCAGTGAGGTCAGGAGAGTGGCCACACGTCACACTGGTAACTCCCCTTCATGTAAAACAAGCTCTGGAGGCAGAGTTAGCTCCAGGCACCATCCTCCTCAGGGCCGGGAAGAGGTCATTTATATAAAATGACTAGCTGAAGAGCCCGGCGTTGCCTGGGCATAGTAAATATCTGTGGTTAGTTATAGCACGTCACTTCTCTCATTTTCCCAATCACATCTTTAATTTTCCCCCTCACATCTCTCATTTTCTCCCTCACACCTCTCATTTTCTCCCTCACTCCTCTCATTCCCCCCTAACACTTGTCATTTCGACCTCACATCTGTCATTTTCCGATCACTACACTATTTTCCCTCACTCCTCTCATTTTGCACTCACACCTTTTCATTTTCACCTCAGTATATACATGTTTGTCATCTCCCTTATATATAGTATACACCTGTATGTCATCTCCTGTATATAGTATATACCTGTATGTCATCTCCCCTGTATATAGTATATACCTGCTGTGTCATCTCCCCTGTATATAGTATATACCTGTATGTCATCTCCTCCTATATATAGTATATACGTGTATGTCATCTCCTCCTATATACAGTGGGGCAAAAAAGTATTTAGTCAGTCAGCAATAGTGCAAGTTCCACCACTTAAAAAGATGAGAGGCGTCTGTAATTTACATCATAGGTAGACCTCAACTATGGGAGACAAACTGAGAAAAAAAAATCCAGAAAATCACATTGTCTGTTTTTTGAACATTTTATTTGCATATTATGGTGGAAAATAAGTATTTGGTCAGAAACAAAATTTCATCTCAATACTTTGTAATATATCCTTTGTTGGCAATGACAGAGGTCAAACGTTTTCTGTAAGTCTTCACAAGGTTGCCATACACTGTTGTTGGTATGTTGGCCCATTCCTCCATGCAGATCTCCTCTAGAGCACTGATGTTTTTGGCTTTTCGCTTGGCAACACGGACTTTCAACTCCCTCCAAAGGTTTTCAATAGGGTTGAGATCTGGAGACTGGCTAGGCCACTCCAGGACCTTGAAATGCTTCTTACGAAGCCACTCCTTCGTTGCCCTGGCAGTGTGCTTTGGATCATTGTCATGTTGAAAGACCCAGCCACGTTTCATCTTCAATGCCCTTGCTGATGGAAGGAGGTTTGCACTCAAAATCTCACGATACATGGCCCCATTCATTCTTTCATGTACCCGGATCAGTCGTCCTGGCCCCTTTGCAGAGAAACAGCCCCAAAGCATGATGTTTCCACCACCATGCTTTACAGTAGGTATGGTGTTTGATGGATGCAACTCGGTATTCTTTTTCCTCCAAACACGACAAGTTGTGTTTCTACCAAACAGTTCCAGTTTGGTTTCATCAGACCATAGGACATTCTCCCAAAACTCCTCTGGATCATCCAAATGCTCTCTAGCAAACTTCAGACGGGCCCGGACATGTACTGGCTTAAGCAGTGGGACACGTCTGGCACTGCAGGGTCTGAGTCCATGGTGGTGTAGTGTGTTACTTATGGTAGGCCTTGTTACATTGGTCCCAGCTCTCTGCAGTTCATTCACTAGGTCCCCCCGCGTGGTTCTGGGATTTTTGCTCACCGTTCTTGTGATCATTCTGACCCCACGGGGTGGGATTTTGCGTGGAGCCCCAGATCGAGGGAGATTATCAGTGGTCTTGTATGTCTTCCATTTTCTAATTATTGCTCCCACTGTTGATTTCTTCACTCCAAGCTGGTTGGCTATTGCAGATTCAGTCTTCCCAGCCTGGTGCAGGGCTACAATTTTGTTTCTGGTGTCCTTTGACAGCTCTTTGGTCTTCACCATAGTGGAGTTTGGAGTCAGACTGTTTGAGGGTGTGCACAGGTGTCTTTTTATACTGATAACAAGTTTAAACAGGTGCCATTGCTACAGGTAATGAGTGGAGGAAAGATGAGACTCTTAAAGAAGAAGTTACAGGTCTGTGAGAGCCAGAAATCTTGATTGTTTGTTTCTGACCAAGTACTTATTTTCCACCATAATATGCAAATAAAATGTTAAAAAAACAGACAATGTGATTTTCTGGATATTTTTTTCTCAGTTTGTCTCCCATAGTTGAGGTCTACCTATGATGTAAATTACAGACGCCTCTCATCTTTTTAAGTGGTGGAACTTGCACTATTGCTGACTGACTAAATACTTTTTTGCCCCACTGTATAGTATATACGTGTATGTCATCTCCTCCTATATATAGTATATACCTGTATGTCATCTCCTTCTATATATAGTATATACCTGTATGTCATCTCCTCCTGTATATAGTATATACCTGTGTGTCATCTCCCCTGTATATAGTATATATCTGTGTCATCTCCTCCTGTATATACCTGTATGTCATCTTCTATATATAGCATATACCTGTATGTCATCTCCTCCTGTATATAGTATATACCTGTAGGTAATCTGCTCCTGTATATAGTATATACCTGTGTGTCATCTCCTCCTGTATATAGTATATACCTGTATGTCATCTCCTCCTGTATATATTATGTACCTGTATGTCATCTCCTCCTCTATATAGTATATACCCGTGTGTCATCTCTCCTGTATATAGTATATATCTGTGTGTCATCTCCCCTGTATATAGTATATACCTGTGTGATCTCCTGTATTAGACCTCGTTAACACGTTATTTGCTCAGTATTTTTACCTCAGTATTTGTAAGATAAATTGGCAGCCTGATAAATCCCCAGCCAACAGGAAGCCCTCCCCCTGGCAGTATATATTAGCTCACACATACACATAATAGACAGGTCATGTGACTGACAGCTGCTGTATTTCCTATATGGTACATTTGTTGCTCTTGTAGTTTGTCTGCTTATTAATCAGATTTTTATTTTTGAAGGCTAATACCAGACTTGTGTGTGTTTTAGGGCGAGTTTCGTTTGTCAAGTTGTGCGTGTTGAGTTGTGTGTGGCGACATGCATGTAGCGACTTTTGTGAGATGAGTTTTGTGTGGCAACATGCGTGTAGCAACTTTTTGTGTGTCGAGTTGCATGTGACAGGTTAGTGTAGCAAGTTGTGTGCAGCAAGTTTTGCGCATGGCGAGTTTTGCGCGTGGTGAGTTTTATGTCTGGTGCCTTTTGAGTATGTGCAAGTTTTGTGTGAGGCAACTTTTGCATGTGTTGCAAATTTTGTGCATGTGGCAATTTTTCCGCGTGTGCAAGTTTTGCGTGTGTCGAGTTTTCCATGAGGGGAGTTTTGCACTTGTGGCGAGTTTTGCGTGAGCCTAGTTTTTGCATGTGGTGAGTTTTACGCGTGGCGAGTTTTGAGCGGCGACTTTTGTGTTTCGACTTTTATGTGGCGAGGTTGGTGTATGTGTGGTGAAATGTGTGCTGAGGGTGGTATATGTGTTCAAGCATGTGGTAGTGTGTGGCGCATTTTGTGTGTGTGTTCATATCCCCGTGTGTGGTGAGTATCCCATGTCGGGGCCCCACCTTAGCAACTGTACGGTATATACTCTTTTGCGCCATCGCTCTCATTCTTCAAGTCCCCCTTGTTCACATCTGGCAGCTGTCAATTTGCCTCCAACACTTTTCCTTTCACTTTTCCCAATTATGTAGATAGGGGAAAAATAGTTTGGTGAATTGGAAAGCGCGAAGTTAAAATTTCACCTCACAACATAGCCTATGACGCTCTCAGGGTCCAGACGTGTGACTGTGCAAAATTTTGTGGCTGTAGCTGCGACGCCTCCAACACGTTTCCTTTCACTTTTTTCCCCATTATGTAGATAGGGGCAAAATTGTTTGGTGAATTGGAAAGCGCAGGGTTAAAATTTCACCTCACAACGTAGGCTATGACGCTCTCAGGGTCCAGACGTGTGACTGTGCAAAATTTTGTTTCTGTAGCTGCGACGCCTCCAACACTTTTCCTTTCACTTTTTCCCCATTATGTAGATAGGGGCAAAATTGTTTGGTGAATTGGAAAGCGCGGGGTTAAAATTTCACCTCACAACGTAGCCTATGACGCTCTCGAGGTCCAGACGTGTGACTGTGCAAAATTTTGTTGCTGTAGCTGCGACGCTTCCAACACTTTTCCTTTCACTTTTTTCCCCATTATGTAGATAGGGGCAAAATTGTTTGGTGAATTGGAACGCGCGGGGTTAAAATTTCGCTTCACAACATAGCCTATGACGCTCTCGGGGTCCAGACGTGTGACTGTGCAAAATTTTGTGGCTGTAGCTGCGACGGTGCAGATGCCAATCCCGGACATACATACACACACACACACACACACACATACACACACACACACACACACACACACACACACATACACACACACACACACACAGCTTTATATAGTAGATAAAAGATTTCTCAACAAGGTATCTGATATGAGACATACAGGCGTCACTCTCCTCAGCAATTCTATAACCTGTTTACCCATACTAATGGTTTTAGATGGGTTAAATGTGGGGCCAGATTCCCTTTAAATGCTTGGGAAATGCCTTTGGTTAAATTGTCTTTTGCTAAAATTTTGTTTGTTCTAGGAGCAAAATAAGGCTCCACACATAAGCAGTATACTTGAGCACTGTAAAGATCAACTTTCACCCTGGAGAACTTTGCAGAAGCATACATTGCAAACTGTATTGCGGGTCCGCAGCAGTTTCCCATGAGTTTACATTACAATGTAAACCTATGGGAAACAAAAAAACGCTGTGCACATGCTGCGGAAAAAAACACACGGAAACGCAGCGGTTTACATTCCGCAGCATGTCACTTCTTTCTGCGGATTCTGCAGCGGTTTTACAGCTGCTCCTATAGAAAATCGCATTTGTAAAACCGCAGTGAAATCCGCGATGAATCTGCAGCAAAAAGTAGCATTTTCACCCTGCAGATTTATCAAATCCGCTGCGGAAAAATCTGCAGTGGACCATTATACGTGTGCACATAGCCTAAAAATAGAATTGGTCTTACCAGTAATTCGGTTTCTAGGAATCTTCCACGACAGCACAGGAGGTTGTGGAACAGGATGCACAAAGATGTTAAAAGCCCCTTCCCATCTCCTACTCGCCAGTGACTTACAACTAACATCATAGTACTGGTTAACTTTAGATTCCAGGAATTATCCAAGGAACATAGGTAAGGAATCAGTGCTGTTGTGGAAGGTTCCTAGAAACCGAATTACCGGTAAGACATTCTATTTACTCTAGTCACCTTCCACGACCGCATAGGAGGAATAGCAACCAATTTCCCACTGCGGAGACAACGGCCTGAAGCACCTTCTGACCAAGGCTAAATTCCTATTGGACAATAAGTCCAATCTATAGTGTCTGGTAAAAGTATGACGTGAAGACCATGTAGCGGCCCTGCAAATCTGCTCGGTGGATGCGCCTGCTCTTTGAGCCCAGGAGGCTGAGAGAGACCAATTTGCGATGGTACTTTTTGCCACCTTCTTTCCTTTATTTCAACATGATGGATGAACAAATAAATTCTGGTCAACTCTCCATGATTTGGTTTGCTGTAAGTATTGCAAAACCATACACCGAACATCGACAGAATGGAATTCCTCCTCTTTTGCATTTGTTGAATTCTGGCAAAAGGAGGGGAGGACGATGTCTTGTGACCGGTGGAAATCGGACACCACCTTGGGCAGAAAAGACAGATGAATAATTAAACAATCATCTCTGATTATTAAATAAGTTTCTCTTATAGACAATGCCTGTACTTCCCCTATTCATCTTGCTGTTGTTATAGCGACTAGGAAGGCTGCTTTAAACGAAAGAAGCTGAGGGGTACAGGAGGATAGAGGTTCAAATGGTGGTTGTGTGAGGCATTTGAGGACTAAATTTGGATCCAGGAGGGGATAACAGTCTGATTCCTGGGATGTAGTCTAAGGGCTGACACCATGAACCTTTTAGGGTATGTGCACACGTAGAATAGTCCACTGCAGATTTTTCCACAGCGGATTTGATAAATCTGCAGGGCAAAAACGCTGCGTTTTTGCTGCAGATTTATCGCAGTTTTTTTTGCGGATTTCACTGTGGTTTTACACCTGCGGTTTTCTATTGGAGCAGGTGTAAAACCGCTGCGGAATCTGCAGAAAGAAGTGACATGCTGCGGAATGTAAACTGCTGCGTTTCCGCGCGTTTTTTCCGCAGCATGGGCACAGCGTTTTCTGTTTTCCATAAGATTACATTGTAATGTAAACTCATGGGAAACGGCTGTGGACGCGCTGCGGATCCGCAGCAAAATCCGCATTGTGTGCACATAGCCTAAATCCAACGATGGTTGGCTAAGTCTTGATCAAATATAGAGCTCAAGGTGGAGTCCAGAACCTTCATGGTACTAGGCTTGAGGCCTAACTCTAAGAGTATGTGTACACGTATCTGTGAGGGCTGTGGATTTTTCCGCAGCGGATTTGATAAATCCGCAGTGCAAAACCGCTGCGGTTTTTACTGTGGATTTATCGCGGTTTCTATTGCGGATTCCGCTGCGGGTTTACACCTGCAGTTTTCTATTGGAGCAGGTGTAAACCCGCAGCGGAATCCGCACAAAGAACTGACATGCTGCAGAATGTAAACCGCTGCGTTTCCGCGTGTTTTTTTCTGCAGCATGTGCACTAAGGATTTCGTTTCCCATAGGTTTACATTATACTGTAAACGCATGGGAAACCGCTGCGGACCCGGTGCAGATCTGAAGCAAAATCCGCAGCGTGTGCACATACCCTAACCCCTTCTGTTAGAAGTCCAACATCTGCAAAACGTTGGGGTGAAACGTATCTGGTATATTAGGCATGCACCAGGATGACATTTTTTTCCACACCTTGTTATAAATGGTATTGGTGACTGGTTTTCTGAACTTCTGTAAGGTGGAAATTACCTTGTCCAAAAGCCCTCGTGTGCATAACACCTGGGCCTCAGTAACCAAGCAGCTAATATCAGCTTTTGAGGATCTGGATGATGCAGAGATCCCTGCGAGAGAAGATCGGCGTCTAGTAGCAAGTGAACCGGACTGTCTACCTGGAGATCGATAAGGTTGAACCAGCTCATTTTTTACCACATTGTAGCCACTAGGATTGTTAGTACCTGATCTCTGATCTTCTGTAGAGTCCCTGTCAGTATCGGATTCAGAGGAAAAGCATAGGCTAACTGGAAGCTCCACTGCTGAGCGAAGGCATCCACTCCCATGAATTTGTCCCTGGGTTTCAGGGAGAAATATTTTTTGATTTTTGTATTTTAGCCTGAGGCGAATAAGTCGATCTTTGGCAGTCTCAGTCTTGCTACTAGCATCTGGAAGATTCCCTGGTTCGGGCTCCATTCTCCTGGCTGTATGTCCTGGCAACTCAGGAAATATGCTTGGAGGTTGGAGGACCCATTTAGGTGGATGGCTGTCAAGGAGAGATGTTTTTCGGCCCAACAAAATATTCGGCTTGATATGTTCTTCATGCTGTCAAACTTCGTTCTACCCTGATATCTGAGGTGGGCTACAGTAGTTATGCTGTCCGAATACACTCTGACATGACAACCGGTAACTAGGTTGTTTGCTGCAAGAAGGGACTCCTCAAATGCCCTCAGCTCTCTGAAGTTGGAGGACCTATCTCTGGACTCCAGTGTCCCTGGAAAGGAGTATGGAACACTGCAGCACACCAGCCTCTCTTGCTGTAGTCAGTTATTACCATGACTAGAGGTGTTTGAGACCAGGCTACACCCCGGTGTAAATTTTACTCAGCATGGGGTCTGAACTCTTCTGCTCAGTGAATTGGGATTCCTGTTCCAGCTCTTGAAAATATGAGTCTGTAAGACGCTGGATTGGACCTAAGCCCAAGGCACTGACTGAATACAAGAGGTCATGAAGCCTAGGACAGACATGGCTGCCTGAAGGGTAGGGGGGACCTGTTTCCTGAATTCCAAGATGAGATCCTGGTTATCACAGTCAGGAGGAAGGACATCTATTTTCCCGAATCCAGTAGAACTCCCAGCAACCTTCTCGTTGTGGAGGGTTGGAGTTCTGATTTTTTCAGATTTGGGAGCCACCCCAGTGAGTGTAAAATTTCTAGAGACCTTGCTACATGACTGCTGAGAGTCTGAGCAGATGGGGCTATGATTAGGAGATCGTCCAGATAAGAAACAATGCAGATACCTTGTCTAATAACTCCCCTCTTGTAGTCCCCTAAGGGTACCGTCACACAGTGGCATTTTGATCGCTACGACGGCACGATCCGTGACGTTCCAGAGATATATCCGTGACGTTCCAGCGATCTCGCTGTGTCTGACACGCTCCTGCGATCAGGGACCTCGCTGAGAATCGTACGTCGTAGCAGATCGTTTGAAACTTTCTTTCGTTGTCTAGTGTCCCGCTGTGGCGGCATGATCGTATGGTGTGACAAAGGTGTGCACAATATTGTATACGATGTGCGCATAGTAACCAATGGCTTCTACATCGCACATACGTCATGAAATTATCGCTCCAGCGACGCACATTGCAAAGTGTGACAGCAGTCTACGATGCTGGAGCGATATTGTTACGATGCTGGAGCGTCACGGATCGTGCCGTCGTAGCGATCAAAATGCCAGTGTGACGGTACCCTAAGAGATGTGATTCTTAAATTGATCTAGCCACCGGAAGAGGGATCTGGCAACACAGGTGGAAGCTATGTTGGTCTTAAGTGAATAGGTGGAAGTCTCCCAGGATTTTTTCAGCAGGCTTTCCACCTTTCTATCCATTGGATCACTAAGCTGAGATGAGTCCACAAGGGGGAGTGTAGTTTTCTTGGCTACTCTCGCCACCTGCACATCCACCTTAGGAATATCCCAACTAACAGATTTGCCCTCCCGAGGAAACCTATGTTTAATCTCCGAGGGGGTGCTCAACCGTTTCTCCGGGGACTCCCACTTCTGAGAGATAATGTTCAATATGTTCTCATGCACTGGGAAACCACTGTTTTCCTGCTTTCAACCCTCGAAACCCTCCTGAATTGTTTGGGGAACCTGTTCCTCCTCCAAACCCAGAGTGCTACGGACTGCATTAACCCCTTTACTGGATAGTATGACTGGTTAGTATGTCAGCTGGCAGACTCCCCCACTTTGAGGTGGGCTCCGGCGGTGAGCCCACCTCAAAGCCGCGACATGTCAGCTGTTATTAACAGCTGACATGTGGCCACAATGGGCGCGAGCGGAATCGCGATCCGCCTGCTCCCATTAACTAGTTAAATGCCGCTGTCAAACTCTGACAGCGGCATTTATCAAGCGTGCCCGGAAGCGCTCGCACCGCTGATCCCTGTCACATGATCGGGGGTCAGCGGTGCATTGCCATAACAACCCGAGGTCTCCTTGAGACCTCTATGGTTGTTGATGGCAGATTGCTGTGAGCGCCACCCTGTGGTCAGCGCGCAAAGCAATGCTACATTTCTGCTACATAGAGGTGATCTGTGCATGCTTCTAGCCTCCTATGGCTATTGAAGCATGATTAAAAAAAAGTGTTTAAAAATATAAAAAATATAAAAGTTCAAATCACTCCCCTTTCACCCCAATCAAAATAAAACAATAAAAAGATCAAACATACAAACACATTTGGTATCGCCGTGTTCAGAATTGCCTGATCCAGGGCCGTATTTGCCACTAGGCACG
The DNA here is from genome assembly GCF_032444005.1 of Ranitomeya imitator. NCBI lineage: Eukaryota > Metazoa > Chordata > Amphibia > Anura > Dendrobatidae > Ranitomeya > Ranitomeya imitator. The sequence goes on along the minus strand of NC_091282.1, from coordinate 286,686,563 downwards.
TGAGAGGGCACATGCCTAGGGTGCCAGAATGTGAGGGGTGGCACCTGAGCAAGGTTTTTTTTTTTTTTTTTTAAATCTGGGGTCAACCGCCCTTTTTTTTTTATTCAAGAGCATTATAATGACACTTCTATCTTTAAGGGCATCATGTGGAGATTTTCTGCAAAAGAGCAGAGAAGATGGAAGTCTGCAGAGACAGCTGTGGATGAGAAAACTCATCATGGGGTCTGGACAAGATGAAGAAAAGGAGAATAACTCCAGAGACAACATCATCTTTAAGGTACCTGGATATAAATGCTATTTGTGATACTAATTCTCATGTTTTTATTTATATTAGGAGCATTAACCCCTTAGTGACAGAGCCAATTTGGTACTTAATGACCGAGCCAATTTTTGCAATTCTGACCACTGTCACTTTATGAGGTTATAACTCTGGAACGCTTCAACGGATCCCGCTGATTCTGAGATTGTTTTTTCGTGACATATTGTACTTCCTGTTAGTGGTAACATTTCTTTGCTATTACTTGCGATTATTTATGAAAAAAACGGAAATATGGCGAAAATTTTTAAAATTTTGCAATTTTCAAACTTTGTATTTTTATGCCCTTAAATCAGAGAGATATGTCATGAAAAATAGTTAATAAATAACATTTCCCACATGTCTACTTTACATCAGCACAATTTTGGAAACAAAATTTTTTTTTGTTAGGTAGTTATAAGGGTTAAAAGTTGACCAGCAATTTCTCATTTTTACAACACCATTTTTTTTTAGGGACCACATCACATTTGAAGTCATTTTGAGAGGTCTATATGATAGAAAATAATGAAGTGTGACACCATTCTAAAAACTACACCCCTCAAGGTTCTCAAAAGCACATTCAAGAAGTTTATTAACCCTTTACGTGCTTCACAGTAACTGAAACAATGTGGAAGGAAAAAATGTACATTTAACTTTTTTTTGCAAACATCTTAATTCAGAACCATTTTTTTTATTTTCACAAGTGTAAAAACAGAAATGTAACCATAAATTTTGTTATGCAATTTCTCCTGAATACGCCAATACCCCATATGTGGGGGTAAACCACTTTTTGGGCGCACCGCAGAACTTAGAAGTGAAGGAGCGCCGTTTGACTTTTTCAATGCAGAATTGGCTGGAATTGAGATCGGACGCCATGTCACGTTTAGAGAGCCCCTGATGTGCCTAAACAGTGGAAACTCCCCACAAGTGACACCATTTTGGAAACTAGACCCCGTAAGGAACTTATCTAGATGTGTGGTGAGCACTTTAAACCCCCACGTGCTTCACAGAAGTTTATAACGTAGAGCCGTGAAAATAAAAAAATCGCTTTTGTTTACACAAAAATGATCTTTTCGCCCACAAATTCTTATTTTCACAAGGGTAACAGGAGAAATTAGACCACAATAGTTGTTGTGCAATTTCTCCTGAGTACGCTGATACCCAATATGTGGGGGTAAACCACTGTTAGGGCGCACCGCAGAGCTTGGAAGAGAAGGAGTGCCGTTTTACTTTTTCAATGTAGAATTGGCTGGAATTGAGATTGGACGCCATGTTGCGTTTGGAGAGCCCCTGATGTGCCTTAACAGTGGAAACCCCCCACAAGTGACACCATTTTGGAAACTAGACCCCGTAAGGAACTTATCTAGATGTGTGGTGAGCACTTTAAACCCCCACGTGCTTCACAGAAGTTTATAACGTAGAGCCGTGAAAAAAAAAAAAAAAAAAAAAAAAAAAATCGCATTTTTTCTACAAAAATGATCTTTTTGCCCACAAATTTTTATTTTCACAAGGGTAACAGGAGAAATTAGACCACTAAAGTTGTTGTGCAATTTCTCCTGAGTACGTCGATACCCAATATGTGGGGGTAAACCACTGTTAGGGCGCACCGCAGAGCTTGGAAGAGAAAGAGTGCCGTTTTACTTTTTCAATGTAGAATTGGCTGGAATTGAGATCGGACGCCATGTCGCGTTTGGAGAGCCCCTGATGTGCCTAAACAGTAGAAATCCCCCACAAGTGACCCCATTTTGGAAACTAGACCCCCCAAGGAACTTATCTAGATGTGTGGTGAGAACTTTGAATGCCCAAGTGCTTCACAGAAGTTTAGAATGCAGAGTCGTGAAAATAAAAAATATTTTTTTTTTCACAAAAAAGATATTGTAGCCCTCAAGTTTTTATTTTCACAAGGGTAACAGGATAAATTGGACAACAACTTTAGTGGTCCAATTTCTCCTGAGTATGCTGATGCCCCATATGTGGGGGTAAACCACTGTTTGGGCGCACGGCAGAGCTCGGAAGGGAAGGAGCGCCTTTTTGGAATGCAGACTTTGATAGAATGGTCTGTGGGCATTATGTTGCGATTGCAGAGCCCCTGATGTACCTAAACTGTAGTAACCCCCCACAAGTGACCCCATTTTGGAAACTAGACCCCCCAAGGAACTTATCTAGATGTGTGGTGAGAACTTTGAATGCCCAAGTGCTTCACAGAAGTTTAGAATGCAGAGTCGTGAAAATAAAAAATATTTTTTTTTTCACAAAAAAGATATTGTAGCCCCCAAGTTTTTATTTTCACAAGGGTAACAGGAGAAATTGGACCACTAAAGTTGTTGTCTAATTTATCCCGAGTACGCTGATGCCCCATATGTGGGGGTAACCCACTGTTTGGGCGCACGGCAGAGCTCAGAAGGGAGGGAGCACCATTTGAGTTTTTGAGCGCAAAATTGGCTATCGTGTTTGGAGACCCCCTGATGTACCTAAACAGTGGAAACCCCCCAATTCTAGCTCCAACCCTAACCCCAACACACCCCTAACCCTAATCCCAACCTGATCCATAATCCTAATCACTAACCCTAACCATAATCACAACCCTTACCCCAAAACAACCCTAATGTCAACCCTAACCATAACCCTAATCAAAACCCTAAATCCAACACACCCCTAATCCTAATCTCAACCCTAACCTCAAACCTAACCCTAATCCCAATACACCCCTAATCACAACCCTAACCTTAACCCTAATCCCAAACCTAACCCTAATCCCAAGCGTAACCCTAATACCAACCCTAATCCAAACCCTAACCCTAATCCAAACTCTAACCCTAACTTTTGCCCCAACCCTAGCCCTAACTTTAGCCCCAACCCTAACCCTAGCCCTAAGGCTACTTTCACACTTGCGTTGTTTGGCATCCGTCGCAATCTGTCGTTTTGGACAAGAAACGGATCCTGCAAATGTGCCCGCAGGATGCGTTTTTTGCCCATAGACTTGTATTGCCGACGGATCGTGACGGATGGCCACACGTCGCGTCTGTCGTGCACTGGATCAGTGTTTTGGCGGACCATCAGCACAAAAAAAGTTCAATGTAACTTTTTTTGTACGTCGCATCCGCCATTTCTGACCGCGCATGCGTGGCCGTAACTCCGCCCCCTCCTCCCCAGGACATAGATTGGGCAGCGGATGCGTTGAAAAACTACATCCGCTACCCACGTTGTGCACAATTTTCACAACGTGTGTCGGTATGTCGGGCCGATGCATTGCGACGGCCCCGTACTGACGTAAGTGTGAAAGAAGCCTAACCCTAAATTTAGCCCCAACCCTAACTCTAAATTTAGCCCCAACCCTAAATTTAGCCCCAACCCTAAATTTAACCCTAACCCTAGCCCTAACCCTACCCCTAGCCCAAACCCTAGCCCTGACCCTACCCCTACCCCTAACTCTACCCCTAACCCTAACCCTAATTTTAGCCCCAACTGCTCTTCTCCTGCCGGCCGGCAGATGGAGACAGATGGCGGGCGCACTGCGCATGCGCCCGCCATTTTCTTTTGCCGGTGGCCGGAGGAGCAGCAGGAGGACCCAGGGACACAGGTGAGTATGCTAGGGTCCCCGAATCCCCCTATTTCTCTGTCCTCTGATGTGCGATCACATCAGAGGACAGAGAATTACACTTTGACTTTTTTTTTTTTTTGCGGTCGCCGGTAAACAGTTAATTACCGGTGATCGCAAAACAGGGGTCGGTAAAACCGACCTCGATCATGCTCTTTGGGGTCTCGGCTACCCCCGGCAGCCGAGACCCCAAAGATTCTCGCGGGGCCGGCCGGCTGGCGCACTACGCATGCGCCCGCCATTTTGAAGATGGCGGCGCCCACCGGGAGCCACGAGGAGCATCGGGGGAGATAGGTGAGTATTGGGGGGCTACCTGGGACCCCTTTTCTCTGTCCTCCGATGTGCGATCACAGAGGACAGAGAAATTAAAAAGAGATTGCGGTTTTTTTTTTTGCGATCGCCGGTAAACGGTTAATTACCGTCAATCGCAAATGCGGGGTGGGTTAAAAACCCCCCGAATCATGTTCTCTGGGGTCTCGGCTACCCCCGGCAGCCGAGACCCCGGAGAAAATCCGACTCTGGGGGGCGCTATTCACTTTTTCCACAGCGCCCTTAATTAACGGCGCTGTGGTTTAAGTACCCTTAGCGGCCGCCGTTAAAAGGCGTATCGGCGGTCGCTAAGGGGTTAAAGGGGATGTTTGTGATGAGTCTGCAGTCATTCTTTGTGACTGCAGACTTCTGAATTCTCACAGTGCACACTGCACGCTGTCAGGATTCTGTCATGCTGGCGATTTACATACATGCGGTCACGTGCTGACTAGACATGTGTGGCCTCACTCAATGAAAATGAACTGAGCGAGGTCGGGCACGTCTAGTCCGAATGTGGTCAGAAGTATACAAATCGCATGCTTGTGCTGACATGATTGTCCATCGGCAAGGGAGAATCCTAAAAGTGTGCAGTGCATTCGTTGTGAGAATTCAGAAGCCTGCGATGTCAGGATTCAGCACTGCAGGTTCCAGTAGTTGTCACATGGACACTTCACTCATATGCGACTTTCATACTTGTGGTCCTGTGACAACGAGCTTCTCTTCTGCTTCTCTCAGTTTTTCACTGAACATTGAGAGCATTAGGGAGAGGAGCTCGTGGGTACATGACTAAGTGTGCAAATCGCATATGTCCTTGGTGAATTCTTGCCCCGGGTGCCAGAAACCCTAGATACACCTCTGCCGGTATGTTACTGCGAGCGTTGATTACCAGGTCCGGTGGAGGGATGTCTGTGCACAGTGCAGCACAGGCAATGAGGCAGGGACTGAGGGTATGCACAGAGAGAGAGAAAGGAGACCCGGAGACTGCCCGCTCCAGTCTACGCCATAGCTGGAGCCCTCATTATCATAGGAATATGTCAGTTAATAAATTGTTTTTCTAAAGCTTTATAGTGTAGTTTTAGGTCAGGGAGGGATGGCTACTTGCGGACATGTGCGGCACTTGCGGTTTTGCACTTGCAGGGAGACAAAAAAAAAACACTGCTAGGAGTTCACCCTGCCAGGTATCACAAAACACACAGCACACTTCACACTCCAGTCCACCAGGGGGAGCTAAGGGTTCTATCCACTAGGCCACTCCTCACACAGGGTAAAACTGGTGGGTTGGTTAGGAAGTTAGCCAGAAGGAGAGGGATAGCGAAGCAGACTGGGCTCGGCCCAGGGGAATACCTGTCAGGCAGACAGAGGGGAAAGGAAGAACATCAGAGGCTCAGTAAGACAGAAAGACACGGAGCTGCGCCTGCAAAAGGAGAACAAAGACCAGAAGGAGTCCTGTTCTAAAAGAGGCTGCCTCCTTCTGGAGCGCGGGCCAGTGACCGGAACACCGAGGGAGTAATAGACTCTACGCTTTACTTCAGAGACCGGCAGGGCAGTCAATTCCAAGTTGGCTGTCTGAACTAAACACCTAAGCAGACACCTAAGCAGTCCTATCCATCTGGGGGACAGAGAGAGAGAAAGACATAACGTCCACAAAAGTTGTGAGGAACTTACCGAGTTGCTCAGCAGGGGGGTACTACAACGCACGAGCGCTACATATATAATCCGAAAAAGGAGTCACAGAACTGCCATTAAACTATATAAAAATAACAGCATTTATTAATTATCATAACAATTAAAATACTCAAATGAAGTACAAAATTCCCAATCATAATAGGGTAACTATGTGAATAGCGGACTGGCGCTGCCACATACACACCACGACTAATATGGGTGAGGTCCAGTCCTATATACTGTAGTAGTACGCTTGTTTTGTTTAACCCCTTCATGACCCAGCCTATTTTGACCTTAAAGACCTTGCCGTTTTTTGCAATTCTGACCAGTGTCCCTTTATGAGGTAATAACTCAGGAACGCTTCAACGGATCTTAGCGGTTCTGAGATTGTTTTTTCGTGACATATTGGGCTTCATGTTAGTGGTAAATTTAGGTCAATAAATTCTGCGTTTATTTGTGATAAAAACGGAAATTTGGCGAAAATTTTGAAAATTTCGCAATTTTCACATTTTGAATTTTTATTCTGTTAAACCAGAGAGATATGTGACACAAAATAGTTAATAAATAACATTTCCCACATGTTTACTTTACATCAGCACAATTTTGGAAACAAAATTTTTTTTTGTTAGGAAGTTATAAGGGTTAAAATTTGACCAGCGATTTGTCATTTTTACAACGAAATTTACAAAACCATTTTTTTTAGGGACCACCTCACATTTGAAGTCAGTTTGAGGGGTCTATATGGCTGAAAATACCCAAAAGTGACACCATTCTAAAAACTGCACCCCTCAAGGTACTCAAAACCACATTCAAGAAGTTTATTAACCCTTCAGGTGCTTCACAGCAGCAGAAGCAACATGGAAGGAAAAAATGAACATTTAACTTTTTAGTCACAAAAATTATCTTTTAGCAACAATTTTTTTATTTTCCCAATGGTAAAAGGAGAAACTGAACCACGAAAGTTGTTGTCCAATTTGTCCTGAGTACGCTGATACCTCATATGTGGGGGTAAACCACTGTTTGGGCGCACGGCAGGGCTTGGAAGGAGCGCCATTTGACTTTTTGAATCAAAAATTGGCTCCACTCTTTAGCGGACACCATGTCACGTTTGGAGAGCACCCGTGTGCCTAAAAATTGGAGCTCCCCCACAAGTGACCCCATTTTGGAAACTAGACGCCCCAAGGAACTTATCTAGATGCATAGTGAGCACTTTGAACCCCCAGGTGCTTCACAAATTGATCCGTAAAAATGAAAAAGTACTTTTTTTTCACAAAAAAATTCTTTTCGCCTCAATTTTTTCATTTTCACATGGGCAACAGGATAAAATGGATCCTAAAATGTGTTGGGCAATTTCTCTTGAGTACACCAATACCTCACATGTGGGGGTAAACCACTGTTTGGGCACATGGTAAGGCTCGGAAGGGAAGGAGCGCCATTTGACTTTTTGAATGAAAAATTATTTCCATCGTTAGCGGACACCATGTCGCGTTTGGATAGCTCCTGTGTGCCTAAACATTGGCGCTCCCCCACAAGTGACCCCATTTTGGAAACTAGACCCCCCAAGGAACTTATTTAGATGCCTGGTGAGCACTTTAAACCCTCAGGTGCTTCACAAATTGATCTGTAAAAATGAAAAAGTACTTTTTTTTCACAAAAAAATTCTTTTCGCCTCAATTTTTTCATTTTCACATGGGCAGTAGGATAAAATGGATCATAAAATTTGTTGGGCAATTTCTCCCGAGTACGCCGATACCTCATATGTGGGGGTAAACCACTGTTTGGGCACTCGGCAGGGCTCGGAAGGGAAGGCGCGCCATTTGACTTTTTGAATGGAAAATTAGCTCCAATTGTTAGCGGACACCATGTCGCGTTTGGAGAGCCCCTGTGTGCCTAAACATTGGAGCTCCCCCACAAGTGACCCCATTTTGGAAACTAGACCCCCCAAGGAACTTATCTAGATGCATATTGAGCACTTTAAACCCCCAGGTGCTTCACAGAAGTTTATAACGCAGAGCCATGAAAATAAAAAATAATTTTTCTTTCCTCAAAAATGATTTTTTAGCCTGGAATTTCCTATTTTGCCAAGGATAATAGGAGAAATTGGACCCCAAATATTGTTGTCCAGTTTGTCCTGAGTACGCTGATACCCCATATGTGGGGGTAAACCACTGTTTGGGCGCACGGCAGGGCTCGGAAGAGATGGCACGCCATTTGGCTTTTTAAATGGAAAATTAGCTCCAATCATTAGCGGACACCATGTCACGTTTGGAGAGCCCCTGTGTGCCTAAACATTGGAGATCCCCCAGAAATGACCCCATTTTGGAAACTAGACCCCCAAAGGACCTAATCTAGATGTGTGGTGAGGACTTTGAACCCCCAAGTGCTTCACAGAAGTTTATAACGCAGAGCCATGAAAATAAAAAAAAAAAAATATTTTCTCAAAAATGATCTTTTAGCCTGCAATTTTTTATTTTCCCAAGGGTAACAGGAGAAATTTGACCCCAAAAGTTGTTGTCCAGTTTCTCCTGAGTACGCTGATACCCCATATGTGGGGGTAAATCACTGTTTGGGCACATGCCGGGGCTCGGAAGTGAAGTAGTGACGTTTTGAAATGCAGACTTTGATGGAATGCTCTGTGGGCGTCACATTGCGTTTGCAGAGCCCCTGATGTGCCTAAACAGTAGAAACCCCCCACAAGTGACCCCATTTTGGAAACTAGACCCCGAAAGGAACTTATCTAGATGTGTGGTGAGCACTTTGAACCCCCAAGTGCTTCATAGAAGTTTATAATGCAGAGCCGTGAAAATAATAAATACGTTTTCTTTCCTCAAAAATAATTATTTAGCCCAGAATTTTTTATTTTCCCAAGGGTAACAGGAGAAATTGGACCCCAATATTTGTTGTCCAGTTTCTCCTGAGTACGCTGATACCCCATGTGTGGGGGTAAACTACTGTTTGGGCACACGTCGGGGCTCAGAAGGGAAGTAGTGACTTTTGAAATGCAGACTTTGATGGAATGGTCTGCGGGCGTCACATTGCGTTTGCAGAGCCCCTGGTGTGCCTAAACAGTAGAAACCCCCCACAAGTGACCACATTTTAGAAACTAGACCCCCCAAGGAACTTATCTAGATATGTGGTGAGCACTTTGAACCCCCAAGTGCTTCACAGACATTTACAACGCAGAGCCGTGAAAATAAAAAATCATTTTTCTTTCCTCAAAAATGATGTTTTAGCAAGCATTTTTTTAGATTCACAAGGGTAACAGGAGAAATTGGACCCCAGTAATTGTTGCGCAGTTTATCCTGAGTACACTGATATCCCATATGTGGGGGTAAACCACTGTTTGGGCACACGTCAGGGCTCGGAAGTGAGGGAGCACCATTTGACTTTTTGAATACGAGATTGGCTGGAATCAATGGTGGCGCCATGTTGCGTTTGGAGACCCCTGATGTGCCTAAACAGTGGTAACCCCTCAATTCTACCTCCAACACTAACCCCAACACACCCCTAACCCTTATCCCAACTGTAGCCATAACCCTAATCACAACCCTAACCACAACCCTAATTCCAACCCTAACCCTAAGGCTATGTGCCCACGTTGCGGATTCGTGTGAGATATTTCTGCACCATTTTTGAAAAATCCGCGGGTAAAAGGCACTGCGTTTTACCTGCGGATTTTCCGCGGATTTCCAGTGTTTTTTGTGCGGATTTCACCTGCGGATTCCTATTGAGGAACAGGTGTAAAACGCCGCGGAATCCGCACAAAGAATTGACATGCTGCGGAAAATACAACGCAGAGTTTCCGCGCGGTATTTTCTGCACCATGGGCACAGCGGATTTGGTTTTTCATATGTTTACATGGTACTGTAAACCTGATGGAATACTGCTGCGAATCCGCAGCGGCCAATCTGCAGACAAATCCGCACCGTGTGCACATAGCCTAATTCTAAAGGTATGTGCACACTGCGGAAAACGCTGCAGATCCGCAGCAGTTTCCCATGAGTTTACAGTTCAATGTAAACCTATGGGAAACAAAAATCGCTGTACACATGCTGCGGAAAAACTGCACGGAAACACAGCGGTTTACATTCCGCAGCATGTCACTTCTTTGTGCGGATTCCGCAGCGGTTTTACAACTGCTCAAATAGAAAATTGCAATTGTAAAACCGCAGTGAAATGCGCAGAAAAAAACGCGGTAAATCCGCAATAAATCCGCAGCGGTTTAGCACTGCGGATTTATCAAATCCGCAGCGGAAAAATCCGCAGAGGACCAGAATACGTGTGCACATACCGAAACCCTACCCCTACCCCTAGCCCTAACCCTACCCCTATTCTAACATTAGTGGAAAAAAAAAAATTCTTTATTTTTTTATTGTCCCTACCTATGGGGGTGACAAAGGGGGGGGTCATTTATTATTTTTTTTATTTTGATCACTGAGATAGATTATATCTCAGTGATCAAAATGCACTTTGGAACGAATCTGCCGGCCGGCAGATTCGGCGGGCGCACTGCGCATGCGCCCGCCATTTTGGAAGATGGCGGCGCCCAGGGAGAAGACGGACGGGACCCCGGCAGGATCGGTAAGTATGATGGGGAGAGGGGGAGCACGGGGGGGGGGGGGGGATCGGAGCACGGGGGGGGGGGGAATCGGAGCGCGGCAAGCGTGGAACGGAGCACGGGGGGGCTGGAACGGAGCACGGGGGGGTGGAACGGAGCACGGGGGGGTGGAACGGAGCACGGGGGGGGTGGATCGGAATGCAGGGGGGGTGATTGGAGCACGGGGGGGTGATTGGAGCACGGGGGGAGCGGACAAGAGCACGGGGGGGAGCGGAGCACTGGATGGAGGGGAGCCGGAGCAGTGTACCGGCCAGATCGGGGGGCTGGGGGGGCGATCAGTGGGGTGGGGGCACATTAGTATTTCCAGCCATGGCCGATGATATTGCAGCATCGGCCATGGCTGGATTGTAATATTTCACCCGTTATAATAGGTGAAATATTACAAATCGCTCTGATTGGCAGTTTCACTTTCAACAGCCAATCAGAGCGATCGTAGCCACGAGGGGGTGAAGCCACCCCCCCTGGGCTAAACTACCACTCCCCCTGTCCCTGCAGATCAGGTGAAATGGGAGTTAACCCTTTCACCGGATCTGCAGGGACGCGATCTTTCCATGACGCCACATAGGCGTCATGGGTCGGATTGGCACCGACTTTCATGACGCCTACGTGGCGTCATGGGTCGGGAAGGGGTTAAGGGCCCGCAGCGGGACTATTTATGTGTAACCATTCTTTACAATTGTGGTTAAGTGAACCTGTGACCTCAGGTCGTAGACTTTAGGTGTGGTATATGGTGCCTGTTGCCTATGTCCGCTATTCACATTGTTACCCTATTATGATTGGGAATTTTGTACTTCATTTGAGTATTTTAATTGTTATGATAATTAATAAATGCTGTTATTTATATATACTTTAATGGCAGTTCTGTGACTCCTTTTTCGGATTATATATGTATTGCTTGGGAGTTTTTTCTGTCCGTCCTAGGACTCATATGTGGCTCCGTTCTTATTATTCAAACGCACGAGCGCTAGTAGGAAGGCTACTGATTTCCACCTGGATAAGGGAACTCTGGAATTGCCATCAGACCGGCCGGACTCTGCCTACCCGGCAGGGCCGGACTGTGACCAAAAAGCAGCCCTGGCACAAAAAAAAAATTCACCAGCCCATATACAATGAATTACATACACTTCATATAGTCACACACATCATATATGTACACCGCACACATGCTGGACAACACAGACTCATTACATGCACATCAAATAGTCACACAGACACATCATACATGTACGCAGCAAACATGCTGGACAACACAGGCTCATTACGCACACATTACTCATTATAACACACGCGTATTACACACACGCAAACACTACAGATACCACACACTACAGATACCACACACACACATTACACACTCACACACTACAGATAACGCACACACAAGTATTACACACACTACAGATAACACACGTGAGCATTACACACACACACACACACACACTACAGATACCGCACACACATTACACACACTACAGTTACCTCATACACAAGTATTACACTACACACACCATACACATGGATTACACTCAGACTACAGATACACACACACACACATTACACACACTACAGATATCGCACACACAAGTATTACACTACAGATAGTGCGCACACACAAGTATTACTCTACAGATAGAGCGCACACACAAGTATTACACTACAGATACTTCATACACAAGTATTACACTACAGATAGCGTGCACACACAAGTATTACACTACAGATAGCGTGCACACACAAGTATTTACACTACAGATACTTCATACACAAGTATTACACTACAGATAGAGCGCGCACACACAAGTATTACACTACAGATAGCGCGCACGCACGCACACAAGTATTACACTACAGATAGAGCGCGCGCACACAAGTATTACACTACAGATACTTCATACACAAGTATTACACACCATACACACATGGATTACACTCAGACTACAGATAACACACACATTACACACTCACACACTACAGATACCATACGCTCATGTATTACACACACACACACTTCTGTGGTGTAGGGGAGGCTGATGTCCATGTGCAGCTTCAGGTTCTAGTGCTCACAGCAGCTCAGTCCCGGCACCTTCCCCAGTCTCTCCTTCTCTGCTGCCAGGAATGAAAGCAGATCAGAGCAGGAGATAATGTCACCAAGCTGACTGTGTGCTTCCAGGGAGAGCTAGGGAAGCCGTTCCACCGGCAGGTATTACCTTTCATCTTGCGTGCTGCTGCCTCTCTCCAGTCTCCACTCTCTGACACTGGTACTTGCCAGCATGCGCAGATCGAGCGGCCCACTACAGGCAGCGGCCCTTCTGGCATTTGCCAGAAGTGCCCGATGCTCAGTCCGGCCCTGCTACCCGGTCATCCGCACTCTGGACTGTGGATGCTGAAGCCTTCAGTAAAGGTAAAGAGACTGCACCCATTGTGTCCTCGTTATTCACCGCGCCTTGCACCATCCACCATCACCATCTACACTTCTGGGAAGCCCTGGGGATATACTTCACCTGTGGGAAAGTATACCATCTAGCTGCCATTACATCACCCCAGCAGACCCCTAAGCAGCGTCGGTCACTCTGACCGAATACCACAGGTGGCGTCACGAACACTACCATTATCTACGAACTCTGCCTTTTATTGGGCGCCCCTCATAGGGCCACAGTCCAGGTCGGGCCACCTTGACCTCCTCGCTGAGGGAACTGAAGGACCCGGTACCGAGTACCCCATTGCCCTTACGTGGGGGCGATCCACTAGCAGCGTTTTTTTTTTCAATTGCTGCAAGTGCTGCATATACCGGATCGCGGCAAACCCGCAAGTGCCGCACATGTCCGCAAATCCCATAGGGAATGAATGAGGCCGAACGCAGTGTTGCCATAAGTGATCCGTTACGCGGCAGATGCGGAAAAACTGCCGGATCTGCTGCAAAAGGCTACTTTCACATCAGCGATTTATGGCAAAGTCACTGCTGATAGTGTCATACTCACCAAAGGGGAGGCAGCATTAAAAGTACCTAGGGCAGCAGAAACTCTAAATACAGCCCTGGCCCGATATATCAATAATAAAAAGGATTAATCTGATCGCTAAACGGCGTACCGAGAAAAAAATCAAAACTCCAAAATTACATTTTTTGGTCGCTGCGACATTGCATTAAAATGCAATAACGGGCGATCAAAAAAAGTATCTTCACAAATGTGGTATAATTAAAAACGTCAGCTCGGCACCCAAAAAATAAGCCTTCACCTGACCCCAGATCACGAAAAATGGAGAAACTACGGGTATCAGAAAATGGCGCAATTTTATTTTTTTTATTTTTTTAGCAAATTTTGGATTTTTTTTTTACCACTTAGATAAAAAAAAGAACCTAGACATGTTTGGTGACTATGAACTCGTAATGACCTGGAAAATCATAATGGCTGGTCAGCTTTGGCTTTTTTGCTAGTTTCACTAAATGCTAAACAAAAAAACAAGTGTGGTATTGCACTTTTTTTTTGCAATTTCATCACACTTGGAATTTTTTTCCCGTTTTCTGTTAGGCTGCCGTCACACTAGCAGTATTTGGCCAGTATTTTACATCAGTATTTGCAAGTCAAAACCAGGAGTGGGTGATAAATGCAGAAGTGGTGCATATGTTTCTATTATACTTTACCTCTAATTGTTCCACTCCTGGTTTTGGCTTACAAATACTGATGTAAAATACTGGCCAAATACTGCTAGTGTGACGGCAGCCTTATACAACAGGGTTAAACCAATGGTATCGTTCCAAAGTACAACTCGTCCTGCCAAAAATAAGCCCTCACATGCCCATATTGACGGAAAAATAAAAAACGTATGGCTCTGGAAAGAAGGGGAGCGAAAAAAGAAAACGAAAAAAGCTTCGGGGGTTAACTAAGTCCTCCATATATTCTGCAGAGAAGAAATATTTCCTAGTCTCCGGTATCTTAGAGGGTGAAGATTCCTCCCATTTTTCTGAAGCTGACCCCTGAGAGCTTTCAGAATCAGTCAGTTTCCTCAATTTCGATTTTTCTCTTCTTAGGGGAGATGGTCCCGGAGGAGGTGGAGGTGTAAAAGCGGCCAAGGAGGACTGGTTCTCTTGCTTGACAAGGGTACGTATTTCATCTGGGAGTGATGTTCAGCCCTGGACCACCTTATCCCTACATTCCTGACATAGCTTCTTCTCCCAGGGAGAGGGAACTTTCTTAGCAGGGTTTTTGGGGGCAGACTTGTCTCCCTAGGGAAAAAGGGGGGAGAAGTATAACTAAAGGACCCCATACTGTACTGTAAGACTCAGGGTAGGACCCACCCCCTCCACAGACTTACTGAGGCTGGGGCAGCGCTGGGCTCTGCAAATGCAGGGCAGGAAGCAGACATACCCATCCATACTGCATTGATTACTTTTACCAGGTGTCTTCCGGCAGGTTTATGTAGGAATAAACCCTGCCCCCAGCATCCATGTGATTTTTTTTTTTGATTTTTTTTCCCCTCTCCTGAGCAGGCGTCAGCAAGTTCAGCGTGCTGTGCACATCATTCAGGAGTCGAGAGGCTGCGGAAAGCCAAACCCAAAAGCGTATGCATTCCACTGTGGAACGCAAAACCCGGAAGTGGCTTGTGCGCGGTATGACGTCACTTCCATGTTGCGCTTGAACGGCTTGCATGAGGGAGAGAAAGCGGCAGAGCTCAGGGAAGCGTTCGGCTATGGGAATCACTGGCTTGCTTTACCCCCGTGGGAGCGCAAGTGGGCTAGGAGGTCCCAAATCCTCTGCAAGGCAGGAAGACAGAAGCAGCATGGAGGACAGCTAAGCTAACAACCACCACTACTTACAATAAAACAGGTACACTGCGACACTGCCACACAACATAAGGAAAACAAAATACCTCTCCATGCCCCATGGGGGACAGGAAAGACACTGAAAAGTACGAGGTGCTTTTAACCGGTTTGTGCTTCCTGTCCCTCATTAGGGTGTGGAGACCACCTCCTCTGCTATCGTGGAAGGTGACTAGAGAAAAATCCCATTCATACACTCCAGATAAAGTTGAGGTGGATCTTTGCATAAGCTGAAAATGTCAGACTTGTGGCATGCTCTATTGATCAAGGAGAAATGTTGGCAGAAGCTCAATCTATTGCCCAGGGGACAGATATCAAGATAGACCTAGTTACATGTCTATTACAGCCATAAAACAATGAGGCTTATAACATTTGCCATGTTTATACATTATCATTTGGACATCCTATGATGCAGTTTGGGTGATCATCTAGTAACAAAGATATAAACCTCAGCCAAACTGTGGATCTGCAGTAGTGTAAAGTATCACTTGGCTAAAATTAGCCTAAATGTTTTATTTAATTTCTTCCAGGCATTGCAATGTTATGAATTTTTGTAATATACTTATCTTTTTCTGTCTCTTCCTCTCTACTGCAATGCTTAAAAAAGCACTCTCACACACCTTTTTGTTTAAATGTTTGCATACACAATGTAGAGCGAGTGTATTATATACTCACCTACCGCAGTTCTCTCCGATATCTAGCTTGGTTCTTCTGCTCTTCGCAGTGATGTCACCTCAACTGAGACCTGCCGGCTCACTCTATGCATCAGTTGTTCGTAAGTTGCTTTTACAATGAATGCCTATGGTGCCTCCATAATCTTACATTGTAAAAGTCACTTCTGGGTCACGCAGGGCGACCCGCAGGAGTCTGCAGACTGGCAACGTCATTCAGAAGAACGACGCTGGACACCGGAGAGAGCAGCGGTAGGTGAATATATTAATACACACACTACATTACATGTACATCCACCAAGACTTTTTTTTTCATTGTATAAGTACTTCTATAATTGGTGTCCAGTTTATGCCCTAAGGGCTCCTTTCCACTTGCGAGATAAACGTCCGTGTCTCGCATGTGAAAACCAAGCTCTGGTGCCGGCACTTGGGAGCGGAGCGTGCGGCTCCATGTATTGCTATGCAGTCGCACGCTCTGCTCTGGAGTGCTGGCACCACAACTTGGTTTTCACTTGCGAGACACGGACGTTTATCTCGCAAGTGGAAAGGAGCCCTTAGAAGCGTCTAAGGACTATGTACCAATGTTTACCATTGAGCAATATATGAATACAAAGTACCGGCCACGGCAAAAAGTTTTGGTTTTCCCAAAGTTTGTTGCAAAACATCTTCATAAAAGATCAAAAATACTGAAGTACAATTATAATACATTTCGTGTTTTAAAAGTTTATTGAAAAATACATAGCTAACGCAAAGACCTAATATTTACAGTATTGACCCTTATTTGCCAAACTTCTGCAATTCTCCATTTTTGGCAACTCCCGAGTGCCATTTTTGCTTAATCAGTGTTTGACGTTTCTCACGATTTCTTTTTTTTCTTTGTCCACATGTTCTCAATGGGATTAAGATCTGGGGAGCTTCTTGGGCATGGGAACAAATTTTAATTTTTTGTTCATAGAGCTACTTAGTTATCACTTTTGCATTTTGACTTTGTGCTGAATCATGCTGAAAGGCATTGTCCATGAGTTTTCTCCAGGATCATTGGGAGAAGTTGCTCCTGGATGATTTTTTTAGACACCATTCTTTATTCATGGGAGTGTTCTTAGTCTCGCACACAATTTTGACTACTTCCTCGGTCGAAAAGCAACCCCATGCATGAATGGTCCCAGAATTTTTTTTTTTTTTAAATGTATTATGCTTTTCTAATATATTGCCATCATATTCAACAGTGTTTTACATCTTCACATCTCTCTCCCCAATGGGGCTTGCCTTCTTCCCTATTAGTATATATTTGTGTGGGTTTCTTCCCACATTTCAAACATGGGGAGAAAATTCAAACTCCTTGCAGATGTCTTTGGTGGGATGCTTTACTGTTGGCATGATCCAGGACTCTTGATAGCCTTAATCTTTTCTTCTCCATACAGTCAGTCTTCAAGATGTTCTAAACGATCTAAAGAGGGCTTCATAAGGCCGGTTTCACACGCCAGTGGCTCCGGTACGTGAGATGACCGTTTCCTCACGTATCGGAGACACTGACTCACGCAGACACATTGAAATCAATGTGTCTCTGCACATGTCAGTGTGTTTTCACGGACCGTGTGTCTGTGTGCAAAACACGGAGACATGTCAGTGTTCGTGGGAGCGCATGGATTACACGGACCCATTAAAGTCAATGGGTCTGTGTAAAACACGTACCGCACACGGACGTTGTCCGTGTGCAGTGCAGGAGACAGCGCTACAGTAAGCGCTGCCCCCCCCCCCCCACGTGGTGCTGAAGCTGCCATTCATATCTTCTCTCCAGCATAGTTTGCTGTAGAGAAGATATGAAAAATCCTTTTTTTTTTTTGTTCGTGTTTAAAATAAAGATCCCTGCTCCCACCCCCTGTGCGCCCACCCGCTGTTAATAAAATACTCACCCGGCTCTCTCGCAGTGTCCTGTCCTCGCCGCAGCTTCTCCTGTATGCGGTCTCGTGGGGCCGCCGATTAGTCATGAATATGCGGCTCCACCTCCCATAGGGGTGGAGCCGCATATTCATTACTGTAATGGGCGGCCCCACGTGACCGCTCATACAGGAGAAGCTGCGGCGAGGACAGGACACTGCGAGGGAGCCGGGTGAGTATTTTATTAACAGCGGGCGGGCGCACAGGGGGTGGGAGGAGGGTGGGGACAGGGATCTTTATTTTAAACACGAACAAAAAAAAAGGATTTTTCATATCTTCTCTACAGCAAACGCTGCTGGAGAGAAGATATGAATGGCGGATTCAGCACCAGATGCAGGGGAC
Source organism: Ranitomeya imitator (assembly GCF_032444005.1). Lineage (NCBI taxonomy): Eukaryota > Metazoa > Chordata > Amphibia > Anura > Dendrobatidae > Ranitomeya > Ranitomeya imitator. The sequence goes on along the minus strand of NC_091282.1, from coordinate 286,668,311 downwards.
AGCACTTATCTCTAGCGCGGTCTCCTGCACGATCCGTGTGGTACCCAGTCTGCACACGTGTGTCATACTGATGTGCCACATAAACACACGGACACGGTTAATTCCGGTACCGGAATTATCTGGACGTGTGAGACTGCCCTAAGAGAAAATAGTTGTAGCCCAGGTCACAGTAGTCCAATCCCTGTAGAATGCGAGTCTGTTCTTGATGGTTTTTCTTGGAGGGTAGTGGTTTTTTTTTCTGACCTTCTTGACACCAGACCAGACTCCAAAAGAAGATTTCTCCTCATGGTGCAAGCTGATGTAGTGACACAATTTCTGTAGCTGAATCCTCATTAAAGACATCCTGGACTTTCTTGGGTACCTACCCTAAAGCCTTCTTTAATCAATTTAAACTCACTCTTTGAAGTATTTAATGACCTGATAAATGGTTGATTTAGGGGCAATCTTATAAGCAGCAAGTGCCTGTGAAGCCCCTTTGATGCAAAGCAATGATGACTGCACGTTTCCTTAGAGCTAAACCATGATTAACAGAAGATAGAAATGATTTCAAGCACAAGCCCCCTTTAAGGGTATGTGCACACATCAGGATTTCTGGCAGAAATTTTCCTGACAAAAAAAATGGACATTTCTGCCAGAAATCCGCATGCGTTTTTTTTTCACGTTTGATGCGTTTTTTATTGCTTTTTTTTGCGTTTTTT